>NW_009233647.1:0-32860 GCF_000690835.1 Fulmarus glacialis | reverse complement strand
ACAGCTAAAGCATCAATGGGCCGTCAACTCTCCTTTCACACCGAAACACAGCACACCCCCCAGGCTACTGGGAAGAAAGTTAACTCTGTCCCAGCCGGAACCAGGACATTATCATAAACTTCATACGAGTCAACAGAGAATAAGTAACTGGTTTTTTCTAACAATGTAATTGAATGCAATGGATTTAATTATACTAAATTGATCATAATAACAGTTAATAGCTACTTAATACCACCAATTAGTTTGACAAAAACTGTTGTTTTACAGCTTCTTTAAGATAAAAGCTTGCTTACTTAGTCATGCCACTTCTTGGGTACAAATCACATTCTACACCTTTTCAGAACTCTGCCATCAATGGAAACATTCAGAAGTTAAAATTTAGAATCATCAGAGAGATAAATCTGTGGTGTATAGTGATCTATTCTTGCTCAGATTATTTAACTAAATGTTTCTCTCATTGCTACTTTCTTTTACTTTGGATCTCAAAAGAGCTTGTTAGTCTCACTTCTAAGAATGAAAATATTCTACTTTAACTTCTGAAACAACTTCTTGCAGGGACAGAAACATAAAAACAGTAAAGAAAGACTCTAATAACAGGCAACATACCTAAAACTTTGTTCTATCTTATTTTCTGAGGAACATCAAAGGACACTTACGGATAGTAAAAGTGGGTTCAATGTTCTGTGGCTCCTTTGGCCCCATATCACAAGCATAGAAATTATATTAAGGAGAACACAGACAGGGTATAGAGACCAGAAATAATGTTTGCCTGCAGAGTTGATGTAAATATGAATTCCCACTGCGTAACTATCTTCTTATTCAGTGAAGTCTTTCAGTTTCACTGGAAATAAAATGTCAGTGTTGCAGGTCTAGATCCGACTCTAAACTTGCCGCTGTCTGAATGCTTGAACACAGTACTCTCATTTGGGCCAAGCTTTTCACTTTCATAAATGAAACTTTATTTGCATCTATATCAACTTGAAATAAGTGCATATTGTTTTCTAAGTTTCATTTCTGTAAATAGCATTTAAGGTTGTTACAATGTGAGCAGCAGGAAGCTTGAAGCTGTCCAAACTGCAAAGCAGAAATGGCCAGAGGCATAGATTTTTCTACATAGGTTTTTTCTTTAGCTAAATCTATAGTAGTAAATAAAACTGAAATCTGAAGACTGTTCTCTGGACCTGAGGCCAGCTGGCAGGTCCCAGATCATGTCTATAAAAATATTTATTGCAAAATAGGTTAGCAACATTTAAACTAGGAATGATTCCAGAATTGCACTAACTAGTGAACTTTTTCAGTTTCAGAATTGGAAGTGATAGCTAGCCTGTGTGGCAACTGTAAGAGGAACTGTGACAATGTCATAAAAATATGGATGATTATGTGTCAGGACTTGAACTCATGTTGTGGACCTTTTTAGTTTAGTAATGTAAGTGTAACCTCCATGAAAAGAATAAGAGGGTACCATATTTATTCATTCCTTAGAATATGAAACAAAGATTTTTTTTCCCCTGTATTCTTAGAGAAATTTACATCATGCCTTGTCATTAGCTTCATTGTTCTCATTTATTTAGTTAAATCACTCTCTAAGACCAGACTAAGAAAGCAGCTCCAGGTCCAGGAAATATGACTCTGCTGTCAGAAGGAATGAGAAGAAAAATGTTGTTGACTCATTAGTTCATCTGCAACGTGAAAGTGTGTGCTGCCTGGTATCTCAGTAGGGCATAGTTGGCACCAACAGATGTGAGTGGTCTAAAATAATACATCTTACTGCAGAGTGAAAATTTAATGACTCTGAGTGTAACTGGTATATTTTCCATTTAAATAAATCTATTGAGGGTAATATGAGATTCTGCCTTATTCTCTAAATGTTACCACTACAGAGTTGGTTGGGGTTTTTTTTTTGCTAAAGAAAAATGTTGCACGATTGAAGAATCGTAAGATAATTCAGGCTAGAAGGGACTTCAGGAGGTCTCTAGTCCAACCTCCTGCCCAAAGGAGGGCCACTCAAGGGGTCAGACTAGGTTGCTCAGGGCTTTATTCAGTCAGGTTTTGAAAACTTCCAAGGATGAAACCTGCACAATCTCTCTGAGCAGAGAGGTCCGGGAATGTTCCAATCTTAAAGTTGTCTCAAACACCCTTGCAAAGCCTTACGGTTTTTAAAACCAGTACTGGGTCAAAATTGATCACGCCTTTTAAATGTGCATTAAGAAAATGTAACTCTTAATTGTTTGTGACAATAGGTCTATTGTTTTGTTGCAATTTTGTGAAAATAAACATTCTACGCAAGGAGCAGTTTGAGTATGAAACGATAAAATGAAGTCTACTAGATACTGAGTGAAAACAGAGGGAAACAGGAGTTGGCTTTGATTTTTTTAAGCTAAGAAATCTGTAAAATAATAATTAAACACATTGAAAATTAAATATGTTTCTCAGCTTTGATTAACCAATCAGCTGTCTTCAACAAAATCAGGGAACTTTGGGATTGTTTTTTAGAATATAAAATAATAAAACTTCTCTTTAATTCTTGTAGTTCACAACCCATATTTGACATAGCTGTTTGTAAACCTACTTTTGTTTTTGTTTAATAGTCTGAATGCTAACATTGCATCCTAAACAGTTCAAGGGTAATTAGTGAATTGTTGATCGCTGTTTAGCATGATCACATTCCAAGTGAAATTGCTAGAGATGGGTGAAAGTTTCAATCTTATTTCTAGAACAAGAGATTTCCCTTTCTTATCAGGAAAACCAGATTAAAGAAGCTTTATTCCCAGCAAGGCTGCACAGCATGACTGACACTTAATACTTCCCTCCTCCTTTTCCCCCATTTGTTTTATTACCTTTTTATCAGTTTATGATAATCCCAAACATGTCATTTAATCATCACTAACAAATGTCAGCAAGTAAGGACATTATGTAAAAGGATTTGGATTTCATGCAGATATTGTCATGTTTAGGTACTGTTATCCCAACAGTTATCAAATTATTATCTGACCTTTCCATCCTTCCAATCTGTGAGGCATTGGGCAATGGATTTAATACTGTTTAGACAGAACTCATCTTCAGGTTATAATTAATAGGCCAGTATTTAATCATTACATTTATGTGAGTACAAATGAGGAATCTGTGAACTATTACTGCTGGGTTGGACTGAGGCACAATTACTGGTAGCTTACCCAGCAAAAGTGCTTGAGAGTTGCTGTATGCATTTCCACATTTATAGTTATGCAAAAAGCTCTGTCTTGACCTTTAAAGCACCCAATGTGCTGACTGTAGAAGAAGTATTTTAAAAGCCTGATGGAAATTTCATAGAGTGCATATATGACCCCGTGATTGTATCATCAGCAAATGCTAAACAATAATGGTTTAAGGTTGTTATTCTAATTTGACCAGACCCTGCTAGATTCAATCAAGCACAACCAAAGGTGCATGGCTGACATTCTAACAAGCTTAGGGCGAAGGCAGCTCATGCTATTGAATTGCATTAACTTGTTTTCTGACATAAAGTACGGGAATTAATTTCAAAATATGTTTTTTATATGCACACAGAAATACCTCTGCATATCCATCACATAAGCTATTAAGGACAAGGTACCAAATATGTCTAAAGCTAACGTGAAAGGAACTACATTTGTAAATAGGGTGCTTGTGTAATAGAAGTACATACATGGTCACGTAACTGGTTACAGGATTAGCATCTCAAAATATGTAAAAGAATTAGTAATTAAAAAAAAAAAAAAAGAAGTTGTTTGGGCAGCTTTCCTTATTTAGCACAACTGTTAATTAGTTTAAAAAAATTAAAAATGCCTGTCAGTTTCCCCTCACGACCCTCTTCCACTCCAATCTTAAGAATTCTGTTGTGTTAAAACAAGTCTGATATTTAAAACATTTCAGAAAGATTGCTATCCTATTATTATGCCTTTATTATAAATATTACATCCTTTTATCACAAAGAGAAGAAATTTTAGATATTTAAAAATCAATAATTTTTTCCCTAGAACTTTTCCTTAGAAAAACAGAATTATACAGAAAACATAGAGAACTATTCTCAAATGTTGTTGATGTTGTCTCCATTCTCTCAATTAAAAACTGATAGAAGACCTTATCAAATAGTGTGTGAGAAATCCTTTATATATCATTATCTGACAGAAGATAGTGAAGAAAACTTTCCATGCTCTTTTTGTAACTAATAAGTTTCAGAAGCTAATTTTGCATTATCAAAGATAAACTGTATTCATACTTTACCGATAGCATCCTAGCTAAATTACAGACTGTTGCTTTTATAGTTTTGTTTGGTATATGCTAATTTTACATAGATTTTTTGTGGCATCTATATTACAAAGGCACTTGAGTATTTTTAAACATACAGCTGATGGAACTCTGATTTTTTTCATGTGCAGAGAGAAGGATAGGCTGAAAGAAATTTCTACGTGAGAGACTCTTGTTTAGTTCTGATACTTCTTCACTGTGCTTTTTTTCATGAAGATAGAGTGCTTGCTGCCAATTGGTTATCGGCATGTAAATGAGCTTTGCATCATCAAAAAAAAAAAATTGAAGAAAACCATATTCTTTACTTTGTACCTTCTGTTTATTGTTAACAATTTATGCATGCTGTTAAGAGCGACACTGTTAAGAGGGTGTGTGGACAGGGGGAGGGGAAAGGGAATGTATGTATTAGTTTCAGGGCCTAATATTACTGCCTTCAGTTTTAGGAATAGTGCTTTTGAAGATAAGTATTACAAATTATAGTGGATCTGCACTCTATAAAATGCAGTTTATTTTAAATTGCTTTTCTGGGTTATCTTTTTTTGTGATGAAAAAGAGGGACATTTGAAATATTTTAAATTCAAATTACAAAGCCTTCTTGTTATTGTTAAAAATTGCCTAACTTTTTTGTTCAGCCATTATTATGTGTTTTGGCTTTTTTAGCAATTACACTGCTCAGAGTTACAATATGGCTTCATTTTAATGGAAGTTCAAACCCCAAACACATGCCAACTTACACCTTGTTAAACAGCTTCTTTTATGTTTATAGTCTTTGATATAAAAACAGCTATTTACTTAATTTTCTTTCCTCATTGGTTTAGTAACAGCCTAATTAATTTGTCAGATAGACAGTAATGTAAACTACATATGGTGATAAAATGTGTCTATTTCTAAATTTATGCAGGCAAGGCATGGTACCATGTGAAGCAGAAATGTCGATTTTGGGCATATCTGCAAAGACAAGGATGCCTAGCAATTTCTGGTCCAGTTCATATTGGCTTGAAACAGGATCCATATTTGTTGGTGGTTTGCCTCATCATTATGCAACAAAACAGGTATTTTTTTTCTTATTATTTATTTTTATTTAAGATGTTTGTTGTTTTGGGAGTGGCATATTGAATAGGATATAACTGAAGAGATTTAAACTATGCAAAAAAACTTACAGCATTTTGAGCATTACCTCTAAGGGATGTGTATGGTCCCCTACAGAGTTTTGCTGGTGCATGGAACTTTCATAAATTAAGTAAACACAAGCAGCATTCTGGCCTGAAGTTATGATCTACATTCCTGTTTGCCTTAAAAAGTTCTTGTGAGTAGGTGCTTTTAGGGTTGCAAAATACTCATCCAAAAGCATACTTCTAAATACCTCATAATGGCATTAAAAGAGCATGTCAAATAGTATTTGTAGCTACATAACTTTTCCCTTAATTCAAACATTCATACTCAAACTATCCATCCATCTGGAATATTTTATCCTATTAGTTGCATATAAAATTTTATGCATATAGAAATGTATCTTCAAGAAAAGTTCTATATTAGTAAGAAATAAGAAAATTATATTTTCAATGTTTAAATTACCTGTCTCCTAAAAGCTAAGAGAAATGTTTTTGGGGATCCCCCAAAGAATTTATAGTGAAGGCTTAGATAAGTTCAATCCATGGAGTGTATTTAGGAGACGGTACTGTAGCAATCTGTTCGAGGGATATACATAACAATGTGCATGTGAGAAGGAAGTTTGAGGTGGTAAATAGCTCTTCACCAGCCAAAGGCAAAATAAATAAAATAAATTAGAACAATAGGTTTACCTTAGGTAAGTTAAAATAGCGATAAACCACAATGGTTCAAGGGTAATTTACTGCTAAAACATTTTGCCTATGTATGTGTTGGATTGTCATATCAAGATGGGCTTTCTTTCTTTTAAGGATGCTGCAGTTCAATAGATTATTCTATTCTTAATGCAGGATTAATAGGTGAAATGTTATGGTCCATGTTTGTTATTTACATGAGATGTGGGATATGCGCAAGTGGTCAAGCTGGTGATACTTAACCTCTATTAGTACTTGGAAAGCATCCCCAAAGGTAAAAAAACATCCTCGACTCTCAGTTGCCTCTCTAGTTTTCCTTGAAGCTTTTTTGCAGTTCACTCCTTTGTTTGAGATTACCTCAGCCTTTTATTTCACTTCATTTTCTTTGCTCTTTTGTGATTTTTTTGTTCATTTTGATCTTTGTGTCTCATTTTGCCTAGTTTTTACTTTTTTGTAGCTTTGGGCAAGTTTAATTTTCCTTGGCTTCCCCATCAAAGTCTGTTGGCTATAAGCCACGTACAGTCAATAAAGGCTGTATTTTTCCTTTTTTTCAGGGAATGGAGAACCATTTGTCCAAGTTCTCTTTATGTGGGCTTTTCAATCCCAGCAGTAGAAAACCACTCCAGGAAGTTTCTTTCTCAACAGCTTTGACCCAGGCAGTCAGGCTTCTATTGTAAAACCTTCATCATCCCTGAAACAGAAAAGGTCTGTTTCTGACCTTCATCCTGCAGTTTGCTTCAAGGGAGATTTCTGCTCCAGCTAAGACTCAGCTTTTTCTGGCAAATGCTCTGATCACTCTTGGAGTCAAGTCTGATAATCACTCTTGTGATATGTGTAGTATCTGCCTAGTAATACATTGTCTTGTTTTAGATGAGCTCCTTCTCTCACTGGAGTAGTTCACTCTGCTGTTGGCTCTCCTACCTTCCAATATTGTGGAAGTTGTAGAGAGCAGTGACTTCAGACCCTAGACTGCTTCAGTTTCTGTCTAACAGGAACTTCTAGCTATCAGTGCCAGAAACTGTTGACACAGGAGATCTGTATTACTGGAATTGGCTCATGCTACACTATTAATTTCCAGGCTAGGCTAGATTCCTCTTCCTTTCTTTATGAGTGAAGTTTGATACGATCTCTGAAGCCCTCAGGGTAAAATATTGTGTCCTCTGAGGATTTCCTATACTGCAATTTCCTAATCAGCTCTCAAGTGTCCATGCATTTTTTCCACGTATTTATTTTTTGTCTGTATCTTTATTATTCGGTATTTCTTAGAGTCAGAGTGCCCTCAACATGTAAGGCAAGGTGCAACAATTACTCTCTGCCTTTCAGTTTCAAAAAGTTGAAGCTTTCTTTTCCAAAAAGGAGAGGGGAATTACCTCCCTATCTTGACTACTTTTCCTTTTGTTCTTTAATGCCATTTTGTATAATGGGTACTATAAGGGGTAGCCTTTTACTCTTTATTTAAGGGAGAAAATTGTTTGTGTCTTCCTTAAAGATTGGTTAGGAAACCATAGAGTCTTTCATTAATTATTAAGAGAAGTTACTGTTTCTCTTTATGTACTTATTGAGGTGTTTTGAGTCTGTTCTGAACCTGATTGGCATTCTGCCTATTATACTCCATTTTGAATAGAAACATCAATAAACATAGTCATAATAGTTCTAGACTGGAAGGCTTGATAAGCACCAACTATGTATGTTTTCACTGCCTACGGTAATAACAGACTTAGCACACTATCAACAGAAGTTTGAATTTTCTTCCTAGTCACACTCTACTAATTTCCCTGGTTGCTCCCACAGCTTGGGAATGCACTTCAGGAGAACAGATTACAGCCTTACCCTCAAGGCAGTGATATATTTAAAAGAACATCTGTGACATCTGGGAAAGCAATGCTATAATACCCAATAAATTTCTTCATTAATTAGAAGTTCTCAGACCTCCCAGATCTCTGTGCCCAGTGGCAGTGGTTGGTGGGGAGAAACACTACCAACAGTAGAGCAAGATAAAGTTATGGACTACTTAAGTAAACCAGACACATAAAGTATCATGGGCCCAGATGGGATGCATACAGCATGCGCCACTGGCTGATGTTATCACAAGGCCACTCTATCACCTCTAAAAGACTAGAGCGATCAGAGGAGGTCCCTGATGACTGGAAAAAGACAAATGTGATGTCATGTTCATCTTCAAAAAGACCGAGGAGGAAGATCTGGGTAACCATGAGCTGGTCAGGCCAATGGTACAACTCAGTTCCTGACACAATTGTAGAAATAAATGAAGGACATGCAGGTCCTTGGGAACAACCAGCATGGATTTACCAAGGGGAAACTCTGCCTGACCAGTATGATTACCTTCCATGTTGAGATGACTGGCTCTGTGGACAAAGGGAAGGCAGTGGATATTCCTTACCTTTTTTCCCAGACTCAACTTCACTCCCAGCTCCTCTGTCTCCTCCCCCCGAGCGGCACAGGGGGATGGGGAATGGGGGTTGTGGTCAGTCCATAACAACTCGTCTCTGCCACTCCTTCCTCATACACATCTACAGTTCTCTGACGTTATGTACCCATAGGCCAAAGACAGAAAAAGTATTTTCCTGGATATGGATTAGAGGGTAAGGATCTGAAGACATGGGTAGAAAACGAGATAACAGATACATGCGCTGAAACACCTTGAACTAATTTGTCCAGTTCAAGCACTGCAAACTGTTTCACGCACAGCAAGAAATTGTTTTTATGACTCTCTGTGAACTGTCCTTTGCAAAGTTTAGTGGATTCATCTGACAGTGTAGGAAGGCAGAGCTGAACAGTCAGGAGGAAAGCTGAACTATAAATAACTGCTGTCTCTACACAGTGAAAAAACTCCCATTCAGTTCTGTGACAGCTTTGTTTATTATTTATTTTTAAATCATATCTTATTTCTTCATTAAAGAATGTGATGGGCATACTTCAGAGTTGTCACATTAAGAAACAGGTAAACAGCAAAATCAGTTAAACGGTGTCATCTTTTTAAAACATTCTGTTTTTAAAGCAGTTTATGATAGCTGTTTTCTACGACTTAAAAATCAACAACGGGAGTAGAAACAAAATTACACATAGAAAAAAGAAATTTTAAATCAGAAATTGAAAAAAAAAGTGTTATTTCTGAAATCTCAAGACATATTTCAGAATAATTAATTTCACGCTAGCTTTAGTATCATTAATTGTTTAAAATAGCTTGTTCCTCTGCAGAGAAGATAAGATTGGTACACTCAAAGGGAAATTAAAGATTGTTTTCAAATACCCACGGCAACAGTCAATTGCAGTAATAGTGTTATTTCTGCTGCTATTATTGCTCCAATAATTTATATTTCTAGACTTAGTATTTTAGTATTGAGAATGTGACACGTCATTATATCTTCATATTCCTTTTCAACATAAGCAGTTCTCTATAATTAAAATTTGCAAGTATTCAAACAGGGAAGTTTCAGAAGGAAAGGAAAATTCTGTACCAGAACAATCTTCTAAATAAAGCAAAGACAAAAGATTAAGTGGAAAGTATGCAAATACATATGTGGACATTGGTATCCCCATGTTACCAATGGGGAAACGGAAACAGATAATTGAGTGATATGCTCAGGATCATAGTGTGTTAGTGTTGTAAGATGAGATGGAAATCTTTATACAGTCTCTCAGTTAGACTACTAGCCCATACCTGGATGAACTTTTCTGTGGGGGCACATATTTTAAATACATAGGTATAAAATATGCTGTGCATATATAAGAAAACATAGTTTTCTTATGAAAAAGAGATAGCGTGATATCACAATCATATGATGCTATGAAACTGCCCATTTAGTCTCAGAATATTCTCAGGTATTACCATATGTAGATAAAAATGTTTTAAACATTTTAATAAATTATTGCTAAAAGGTGTAAAATTACATTCTTTCTGTCGCAATTATTCATCCACTGAATTCAATGGCACTGAGTGAAGAAACAGTGTAAAACAGGTGTTACAAAATACAGAATCAAGCCCTTAATTTGGAATGATCTGAAAGTAGTTTGCTGTATGTTACAGCTGCTGTGCTTCCATAGACCATAGCAACAGTAATCCCTCTGTAACTGTCTGGTTAGACATAGTTTATGATCCATTTCACTTGCTGGAGC
This sequence comes from Fulmarus glacialis, assembly GCF_000690835.1. Lineage (NCBI taxonomy): Eukaryota > Metazoa > Chordata > Aves > Procellariiformes > Procellariidae > Fulmarus > Fulmarus glacialis. Next base: position 22,655 of record NW_009233647.1, on the reverse strand, counting down.
ATTGCAAAGCAGTGGGAGAATTTAGTACAATCTGTGCACAGTATCCAGGTTTGATTATCTGGCATTCACCTTATCTGATAAAGCTGCAGAATGGGGCTCTGACAGTAACTTTCACATAATAATTTTTATGTGATGCTTTAACATCCTACTACAGTAGTCATCGGATATGAGCAAATTACAGTGGTCCTGACCCAGTTAATGCCTCCTGAGCTGCAGTGTTCAATTTGAGAAGATTCCTGGAGAAGCCAACAAAGGAAAGGACATCCAATCTTTCATAGGCATTACAAGGCATACTGGATTGTTACATGGCTACTGTTTCCTACAGTGGTATACGCAAGAGTGGGTAGTTTGAAACCCCAGAGGGGTCAGTTCTTGAACCTCCACAAATTTCCTGTTGGTCCACAGCACATCTGAAATTTTCATATTTAATTTTGTAAAACCATTTTATTTTGACAGAATTTTGACATATTTATTGCCAGTCAAATTGCCAGATCTGTTCATAGGGTCCTCCAAGTTTAAAAAAAACTGCTTCAATTTTCTTAAATTTTTTTATCGATGTATTCAATGAGACCTGTAGACTGGTTATAGTTTTTTTCATTAGATCATAAATCTGATTGGCAGTTTTTCAAAGGATATTTCATATTTGATATATTTTAAAGCATCATCTTCTCTATGAGTTTAAGCTGTAGCTCATAATAGACTAAGTGGGAGCTAGCTGCCAGGCATTAGTCTTCATTTAAGTTATAGTGGAATATAGGTGCTTAGCTTGTAGTAGCTATGCACTTGAGTTTGAAGTTCTGCTGTGATATAGAAAATGAAATCTAACAGTGTTGACTCTTCTATCCAACATCTTATGTGGTTTCACTGCAACATTGCAGAAATTGTGAGCTGTTCCTGTTTGTATCAATTCCAGTGTCCGTATTTTTCAAAAAAAAGGGATGAAAATAGTTGTCCTTGTATTTATGCCACTCCCTTTTCATTTGACTTTCCTTACACATTGTACATCTTCTAAGTCTGCTCGATTGTCAGGTTTGTGATTACAGTATTCAGAAAGGCTTTTTCGGAGTGTTTGTTGGTTTGAAATGCATTGTACATCCTGAAGAGTATCTGATTTCTTCTTGGATCTTGACATGACAGCCTTAGATCCTGATGAGTTTTTTTCTTTCTAATGTCGTATTTAGGATGTGCTCTGGATCTGTCTTTGCATCATCTGAATGCTTATTCTAATTAAAAGCTCTGCTTATTGTTCCGCAAGCTGGTTTATATATTTATGTTCTTTTATATAAATATACAGATAGAGACTAAATAGATATTTGTCACATCACCAAAAATTCATCTTCTACATGTCATTAATTGTTTTATCGACTGCTGTTACATTCACTGCTATACATTCTTCTTTAGATTGAGAAGTCATGGTCTACATGCTCTGTTCTCTTACAATTAATCATTTCCCTGAAATCGGAGGTCCTGTCTCTTGAGTGAAGAGATAATTCTGCAATCCTCTGCAGGGAGCTGCTGTTTTGACTGTTCTGAATAGTTTGTGGTGATCAGCAAACTTTTTCACCCCAGTACTTTGTATATTCTCAGATAATTTGTGAATGTGTTTAACAGCACAGGACTCGATATTTGTGACAGTTAACCAATGTGAAAACTGACCTAGTATTTGTAATTTTCATTTCCTTTCTTTTAACCAGTTTATTAACCCAAAAGAAGACCTTCCTGTATTTCCCATGACGATTAATTTGCTTTAAAGACTTTTGGTGGGGAACCATGCCAAAATATTTTTGGAAATGAAATCAGCTATGTTGTTCAGTGATCCTCTTGTACAGGACCATTAATGTGTTCAAGGAATATTAGTAATTGGGGAAACATAACTTCCTTTTACAAAATTTTACACTAATTCTTTAAGTCATATTGTTCCATGGTTTTGCTACTTGCTTTCTTACAACTTCTAGGAAATTGCTGCTGAATATAGATTTGCTGGGTTTTACTTTGCTTCAATCGTTTTGGCCTTTCATTGTCCCTTTTAAAAAATTGGGTATTGTATTTGCCACTTTCCTGTATTTTGGTACCAAATGCGATTTAAGTGAAAAGTTACATACCGTCTTTGAACAATTCCAGGCTTCCTACTTTTAACATCTTAGAAAGTTTTGATGAGTACTGGAACAATCTTCCCAGGGACATGGTAGAGTCCCCATCACTGGAGGTTTTCTATATGCAATTGGACAGGGTGCTAGATAATGTCATACAGGCTCCCTTTCCCACGAAAGGTTGGACCAGATAATCTTTCGAGGTCCCTTCCAACCTGGGCTGTTCTATGATTCTATGGTTCTATGACTATTTTTTTCTGCCTGAAATAAATTATGTCCCAGAACCCTTTTGAATATGCATAGTTTTAGATTTAATTTACCAGATATGTTCCTTTTACACCCTCCACCCATATTTTGGCCTGAAAGATGTCATCTAATAGTTGTCTTTATTCTGCCATTTTGTCATTCAAGCTCCTTTTTTTTAAAAGTCATGTCTGAATTTGTTTTGGCTAGAGGGCACATAATTATCTGAACTTTATGAAAGTGTTTTGCTGTAACCTGCAAGCATTTTACCTGTTAGTTTTCCCTTTTATTTTTATACTAACTAACCTCTTCTTGTTGCAGTTAAATTGTTTTTGGTGGATTTTTAACTGTGTTTTGCTCCCAGCTGAAGTTGAGTACATTATAGTCAGTGGTTTTAAATGTGGGGGTTTTTTGTGGTTACGTATTGAAACAGATCCTATGCCTGGCTTAATGCAAAATCAAGAGTTATTTCTCTTGTGGTTTCTCTAATGGTTCCAAGAAACCATTATTTACAGCATCTACAAATGTAGTCCCTGCATCATATCTTGTCACGATTTCTTACCAGACTGCCTGGGAGTAATTAAACTCTCCCATTACTGTGTTTTCTGCCTTAGCCTTTCTAACCCGCTTTGGTATTTAACAAGCACTATTATCATCTTGGTTAGGTGATAATATAATATAATAATATAGCTCTAATATCGTATTTTTCTTTCTGCGTGAATTTCAGTGAAAAAGGATTTGTGCTAGTTTGTATATATTTGTTTGACTGCTTTCTTTGTATTGCCTTTTTTCTGGTGTAGCCTACGCCTTACATGATTATTACTCTTGCATCATAATATCCCAGTGTTTATTTTTCTACCATCAAGATGCTTAGCATATACTTATTATTTGACAACTTCTTTTTCTTTTTAGAATTTAGATATTTTTCCAGAGGCAGTTACTTGTCTTTTGAAAAGAAATAATGGTTTCGTGGTTTGACAGAAAGGGAGTTGTATTTAAAAGCACACAAATTGTTCACGTTACTTTTTTTTTTCAAACATATTTACATAGCTCAGTTGTATCATGTATATTTTGAATGTGAATTTTTGATTTTTTAAAAACGATTTTCCAGATAAAGAGAGAAATGTAATGGAATTAGATTGGTAAGTCAGTTTTAATGTAATTGTGATATTCTGTAATTATGGCTACTATATAATGGTAATATACTGTCTTGTGTAATCCCATTGATCCAAAAATAAATATATATGAAACTTAAGATATTTTGCTGCAAAATCTGGATGTATACAATGCTTTCCTGTTGGGATTCTTTGTTACTAGTGTGCCAGTAGCCCTTACCATCTAAGGGTGTGATCTTGCTAAGTCTTCAAGGCTAAACAATACAGAGAAGTGATACTGTCAAGGAAAATCTAAAATGTTCCTGTAATACTGTATTAGTTGCTTGTGTTATTCCTTTCAAGTCAATCTGTGTTGTAAAGTCTGAAGATTATGATCTTGGACATTGCTGTATTTGAGATACCAACTTAAAGAAGAGAGGTATGCACAGAGAGTGTTGTAGTGAATAGTGCTACATTCTTTTTTTTTTTTTTTTTCTAATTAGATTCATCAGTATGCTTATAGGCATATTATTGATTTGTTAATACTTTGTTACAACTGAATATGCTCATGTAAGTGTTTTGGAGAATTTATTATTGATTTATCTGCTTGAAACAAGTTTGAATTCTTGCTGAAAATCAGTATTTGTACTGTGCGATCCTTAAAGCTAAAAAAAAATATCCCAGCTCATACAGACTGCAGAAGTTTTGGATTCTGCTAGTTACAGTAAAATCTAAACCTAGACTATGTTAATCAAAATGTGCAATAAATCCTTCTAATATGTCTAATAAATTCCAAATTGATAATATTGAAAATGCAGAATGGAAGATATAAAAGTAAGTATAAAGACCTCTCAATTCTTTTTATTCAGTTACTAGTACTGAATACTTCTTGATAACTCTATATTGAAAAGTTCATATTATTTTGTGTGATTTTGCTAGTTACAGATTGCACTTCATATTTTATTAGGAAGATAGTTGAGAGAAGTATTTTTGACATTTGTAATATCAGACTTCTTACTGATCGTGAACACGTATGTTAGAAGCAGTCATCTTTTTTCTGCCTTTTCTTCAGCTATATTCTGTAATATTTTTACTGCTTCTTTTTTTAATTTCATGAGAGTTACTTTAGAAACATTAGAATTTCATGCGTATATATGTATACATGCATGTATTTAGTATTATATTATGTAAATAGTAATGCAAATACCAATATGACATCAATTAACTTTTGATACTAATATTAATATAATGTTAATATTAATAATAATGTTTTATTAATATTACATTATTATTAACATTTTCCATAAAATCTACCAAAACCATTACAAAATAATCCCAAACCAGAAAGCAAAAAATATCCTTCACTGTGCTAAGTGCACAGACCAGAAAGTTTTGCTGGTGAGGAATCAAGATCTTTTCTCAGTGATCATCTTCTGCATCAAGTTAAAGGAGACACTTAAGGTTATATATAAAGTGATACATTTTCACATGGCTGTGCTTCATAGAAGTGCAAAAATCTCATTAATATCAACAACTCTACATGAAAAAATGCATTTGCATTCCACATATATATCAGCAGTCCACAGTATAAACTGATTACTATACGCAAGATTAAAAACATAATTCAGTCTTATTAGATAATGCTAGAATGCCAAGTTCATTATACTTATTACAGAGCTACAGATCACCCAAACCAGTAATATTATAATTACACTATATTCTTGCAGAAAAGAAGCCAATGAACTTTAAGATCACGGCCCCGAGCCATCTCTGCAGCAGGCCTTGGCTAGGAGCAGCCACACTGAGTCAGAACATTAAAAACAATGGGTTTCCACTCCAAAATTCTGGGCAGAATCAGGATGCTGAGCCAAATAGATTATTCCTGTTTCTTATTTGTATGAAAGTCTTGATATGCATGGCTTTAACCATATTCTCTAGAAGCTCTTTTATGTAGTTAGAAATAACCAGACCTCTCTGTTTGCGCATAGGGAAATCAAACTGCTGAAGCTTCTGAGTCTGAAATTAAAGGAAGTGTAGGGAAAAAAGGAAAAGAAAAAAACTAGCAAAGTCTCTTGCTAACCCTGAATGATGATGATTGCCACTGTCTCACTGTAATCCCCTCAGAATTTTAGTTTATGGAAGTGTTTTTCTCAGAAGTATTTTAATTGTTTCATACTTACAGTGCCTGAACTCAGATTTGTGTGTTCTAAATGCTTGAAGCTAACGAGATAGCGTCCTCAGTAAATTCAAAAAACCGATACAAATGCATCACTGAAACTTTCTCTGTCTTGTTCTCTTGAGATCATTTTTAAAAAACCATATGGGGGAAGGGGATGTAAACAAACTCTCTATCTGGAAAATTTAATAAGAGATTTGAGTTCAGATTTCTGTTTAGTATGGAAGAAACATTTTCTTTTTTTGACTAATATTTTCTATAGAGGGAAAAAGGGTTTGGGAAATAAAAGATAAATTAAAAGGAAAATAGTATGATATCATTCATTTTCTAAAAGCAACTGGTTGGTGCACTTCAGATGAATTGATATACCACTGTAAAAATACATACATATTTGAAAGAAAGTACATGTTGTGTATTCCTGTGTGACACCAGAAGGTTCTTCTGTTGCAGTACCTCTAGAAGAACTGCTCAAGCTCTTTCTCTCCTTTTAGTCAACATGTAAAATACAAGAATATCTGCAACCATTTCCCACTGTACTGAGCTGAAATGCTCTTCTACTTGGTATTTCTTGCTCTGAAGATGTCTTTGCCTTTTGGATTTTAGGAACTCAGCTTTGACTCCCTTTCAGCTTTGTGCCAGCTGTGGTTTGTACCCCATTTCCTGAGATACACTGTATTTTTTTGTACTGACACCAGTGGTGCAAGTCTTATCTGGCAAGACAGGTCCATTGCGGGCATTCACTTGTTCATCCATTAGGGAAACAGTGGGTCCAGTGCAGAATGGGGCAGAGGAACTGGATACAAACGGCATAGAGAAGCCTGAGGTACTTGATGCCTCTTTGCTTTAGTCTTTACCCATAAAACCAGCCTTCAGGAATCCCAGGCCCCTAAGACCAGAGGAAAAGTCTGGAGCAGGGAATACTTACCATTGGTGGAGAAGGACCAGGTTAGGGAGCACTTAAACTGGTCCTATGTAAGTCCATGAGGCCTGGCAGGTTGCATCCATGAGTGCTGAGGGAGCTGTCTGATGTCATCGTGGGGCTACTGTTAATTATCTTTGAATGGTCATGGCAATTAGGAGAGATTCCTGAAGATTGGAAGAGAGCAAATATCACTATCTTCGAGAAGGGCAAGAAAGAAAATCTGGGAAACTGTAAGTCAGACAGCCTTACCTCAGTCCCTGGGAAAGTGATGCAGAAAATCCTCCTGGAAAGCATTTCCAAACACATGGAGGACAAGAAGGTCACTGGGAGTCATCAGCAAAGGGGAAATCATACTTGACCAGCCTCATAGCCTTCTTCAATTAGGTGACTAGCGTAGTGGACAAGGGAGAACAGTGAATGTTGTTTACCTCAACTTCAGTAAAGTCTTTGACACTGTCTCCCATGACACCACCATAGACAAACTGACAAAGTACAGATATAGATAAGTCCACAGTGAGGTGGATTAAAAACTGGCTGAATGACTAGGCCTGGAGTGTTGTGATCAGTAGCCCAAAGTCTAGCTGGAGGCCAGTAGCTAGTGGTGTACCCCGGGATTCAATAGTGGGCCCAATACTGTTCAACATCTTCATTAGTGACCTGGATGATGGAACAGAGTGCACCCTCAACAACTTCACAGATGATACAAAACTGGGAGGAGTGGCTAATTCTCCAGAAGGTCATGCTGCCATCCAGAGCGACCTCACAGGCTGGAGAAATGGGCTGACAGAAATCTCATGAAGTTCAACAAGGGGAATTGCGAAATCTTGCACCTGAGGAGGAATAACCCCATGCGGAAGTACATGGGTGGAGAACAGCTTGGCAAAGGAAGACCTTGGAGTTCTGGTGGACAACAAGCTGATCATGAGCCAGCAATGCACCTTCACAGCAAATGAAGTCCAACAGCATCCTGCAGCTGCATTAGGAAGCACATTTCCAGCAGGTCAAGGGAGGGGATTCATCCTCTCTACCCAGTACTGGTGAGGATGCATCTGAATTAATGTGACCAGTTCTGGATCTCCTCAGTACAGGAAAGAAATAGACTTACTGGAGCATCTCCAGCCCAGGGCCACAAAGATGATTAAGGGACTGGAGCATCTCTCATATGAAGAAAGGTTGAAAGAGCTGGGACTGTTCTTTTGATTTTGTGATTCCTTCCCATCACATCACCCCAGGCCCTTTGCTCGTCAATCCTCACAGGGCTTTGCTCATCCGTCCCTCACAGGACTGCTGGTAACTCTCTTCCTTCCTTGCCATTCCTAGTTTAAAGACCTCCAGAGGTCTCTTCAAACATAAGGAGTTCTGTGATTCTGTGATCCACATCCCCTCTAACCACCAAAAGGACTGGTGATACTGATACTGGGAGTCAATGGCAAAGTACATATTCAAACCCTGGTTTTTGCACCTCCCCTTGGTAATTCACTCTATTAAGTCTTTTGCTCTGGAGCCACAAGTTGGAACTTCTCTTCAGGGTATCTTCTGTGCATTGTCATAGTATGGCAATGTGGCCAGGCGTGCATGCCTTGAGATGTGTGTTCTTGGGCTTTGAAGGTTTTCAGGTTCAGCCTTCTTCTGCTAATCCAGTGTGCTGTTTGATCCTGGAAACTTCTGTCCAGCACTCAAAGAGTTAGGGCAGACACAGTGTAATGTAAATTTTCTTCTATATTAGCCCATGTCAGATTATTTTCCATCAGTGAGGCCTTTCTGGAGCCTGACCAGGCAATTTGGCAACTGTTACCCTCTTACTGTCATCTGTAAAATGAATGAACTACAACTGCTAAACCCCCAGGAATACTGAGTACCTATATGTATTCTGCTGTCCTTTTCCTTTACTTCCGTGGCTGCATCAGAGGAATATAGAAGCATGTGTCTCACAGGAAAAAGGGGTGTTAAGAGACTGACTGCTAGAAGAAAAGGCTTATTCTCCTATATCCCTCAAATTTCATTAGTGAACTGTTTGGGCTTTGTTCGCCAGTAAGAACTCATCAATAAAATATCTGAAACTGCAAAATCTGTCTTGAACAGTACCTTAGAGGACTTTTCAGCCACTGCCACCAATTATTCCATAGTGCTTAAAACTGTTCATGATCTATCAGGTACTCCTCCTGTTGGTACCCTTTGTACTTTTATTTTTGCACAGGGGTCCCAAGGAAATGGAGGAATCTACAGAGAGAACTGATTTAAGTCCTTCACTCCTTTAAAGCTATGTCATCCCATATTCCCTCACAATCTTTTTAATGACTCTTAGGAAGAATGAGACAGTTTCTTTCTACCTCCTTCCCCTAGGTGCTCCTCAAGGTCAACCTCAACAGTCATTTAACCAACCTCAGCAGCTCTTTATCCATCATGGATTGTCTGTATTATTCCCACCAGCTCATTCTTGCATATCAGCAGCCTTAAGTATGTGTTGGAAGACTTGATACTATTTTTCTCCTTTCTACCTTTTACTGCATGCAACTACAATGTCATCTACCATCTTAAGGTCCTCTTATATTCAGTGCTTGACCTTAGATACAAATGGTCATTTGATTCACTTCACCATCCTGCTACCTTCTAAGCCTGTGTCAATTTTCAGAAGTGTGGTTAACATTGACTAAGTGCCAGATGCCCACCCAGCCGCTCACCCACTCCCCCTCCTCAACTTGACAGGGGGTGAAAATAAGATGAAAAAGTTTGTGGATTGAGATAAAGACAGGGAGATGAGTTACCAGTTAAGTTTATGGCCAAAATGGACTTGACTTGGGGGAAATTAATTTAATTTATTGCCAATTAAGCTATGTCATCCCATATTCCCTCACAATCTTTTTAATGACTCTTAGGAAGAATGAGACAGTTTCTTTCTACCTCCTTCCCCTAGGTGCTCCTCAAGGTCAACCTCAACAGTCATTTAACCAACCTCAGCAGCTCTTTATCCATCATGGATTGTCTGTATTATTCCCACCAGCTCATTCTTGCATATCAGCAGCCTTAAGTATGTGTTGGAAGACTTGATACTATTTTTCTCCTTTCTACCTTTTACTGCATGCAACTACAATGTCATCTACCATCTTAAGGTCCTCTTATATTCAGTGCTTGACCTTAGATACAAATGGTCATTTGATTCACTTCACCATCCTGCTACCTTCTAAGCCTGTGTCAATTTTCAGAAGTGTGGTTAACATTGACTAAGTGCCAGATGCCCACCCAGCCGCTCACCCACTCCCCCTCCTCAACTTGACAGGGGGTGAAAATAAGATGAAAAAGTTTGTGGATTGAGATAAAGACAGGGAGATGAGTTACCAGTTAAGTTTATGGCCAAAATGGACTTGACTTGGGGGAAATTAATTTAATTTATTGCCAATTAAAATAGATTTGGGTAGTGAGAAACAAAGACTAAATTAAAACAATACCGTCCTCCCCATCCACACTGCTTCTTCCCAGGCTCAACTTCATTCCCAACTCCTTCCACCCCAACCCCAAGTGGTGCAGGGGGAAAGGAGGGTTGTGGTTAGTCCGTAACAGCCCCTCTCTGCTGCTCCTTCCTCCTCCTGCTTTTCCCCTGCTCCTGCATGGGTCCTCTCCACAGGCCACAGTTCTTTCAGGAAACATCCACCTGCTCTGGCATGGTCCTCTCCATGGGCTGCAGGGGAGTATCTGCTCCGGCATCATGGAGCAGATATTGACCTTGATGTTTGCACTTCTCTTTCTCTCTTTTTTCTCCATGCCTCCTCTGCCTTTGTGGCATTTTCAGAGAGGCACCACCATCTTGTCTGCTGGGCTTAGCTGTGCCCTGCGGTGGGTCCCTTGGAGCCGGCTGGAACCGGCTGCGTCCAGCACTGGGCAACCTTGGCCTCTCCTCACACCGGTCACCTCTGCAGCTTCCCCACTGCCAAAGCCTTGACACCTGCACCCTATACAAAAAGACACTAATTTTGTCAGAAAAAAGATGCTGTTTTGGTGATATGCGAAGATACGATTTGATGATGTGCAAAGATATGATTCTGTTTCTGTAGAGATTATTTCCTTATTTTGAAGAACATTTTGAAGGGATGACACTGTTTTGAACTTGCATGCAAGTTGCTTTTATGAATTTGCAAGTTCAAATCCAGGTGATCATTTCTCTTTGAACATATTGGCAAGACTGCAACATAGCTTTTAATCTTTCAACTGTGAAGGCACTTATTTTCCCATAGCTGCCAGGCTGACCTGCTGTTAAGATCTTCAGTCTGTGGTTGATGTTGCCACTTAATTAGTCCACAGCTCCTGCATATTCAACAGGATCCTGGCAACAGCTACAGCCTATTTTTGTTGGCAAGACATCTCCCTGACACCTTATCTTGATATGTGGGCTGATGTGGGAATTGTCCTGAGAGAAAATTTTCAGTGTCTGTGTGATGCTTTAATTCTTTGACAACCCTGTTTCTCTTAGTAATATTAACCATTTGTCTCTTCTTTCTGTGCAAAATTCAGTTACAGACATTTGGGACGACTCACCTTCTGCTGAACATATTCAGCCCTTTTTATCCAATAGCTTCCCATGTTCCCAAATTGTCTGACTTACCTGGAAGTGTGCATATGCATAACACCTTCTCAGGTACCTTGTCAGGTACTTCACCTTTGTTTGCCTATTGTTCATGGTCCAGTCCAGAAGCTGCTTTTTGGAAAGTGATTGTTATCTTGAAAGTGGCAGCACACAGCATTGTGGGATGGAGAGCACATTCAAGCAGTCTGCTACACAGGATCTGTGGTGTTTGATGGAGCTATGCCTTCATATTGACACCTTGGAAGTCGATGCAGTTCATAATGTATATACCTTTGAGAATTTTAAGTATAGGTTTGCCACCACATGTCATACAAACAACAAAAAGAAGTAATTTCCCTTGTCTGGGAGCAACGGAGCTCAACAGATGGCATCATCTGTGAAGATGACATTTCAGTAATTCCTCTGTGTGACTCTTTGAGATCCTTTTTGGAAAATTTCAGCATGTCTCATTGATTATAAGTGAGAAGTAAGGCTTGAGCAGTTAGCAGGTAACTTTCATGAGCCCTTAGAGAGTGTGTTTGGTATGAGTTCCCTTCCAGCAAAGCTTAAAGCTTAAAGAAACTACGGTGAAGTGACTTAATGCAGCAGTGCTCTTCAGTGCTTACACCCAGACATCTGTCATCTGATCACTTCCAGTTCCTTCCAAACACTGACTGAACATCATACTGTTCCCAAGCAGCCTCCCGAAGCTTGGGAGGATAGGCTGTAATCATTCATTGTGTAAGTGTACGCTGGGATCTTCTGTAAGAAGCTTGGTGGCAGACTATCTACTTAGACTGAAAATGTATACGGGCACACTTTCCTGAAGGAAAAAAAAAAAGGTTTCACGCAGAAAATTCACATGCAGTCCACAACTACATTTGTATGGCTCCTCACTCTGGCTTACCCCTCCCTTTCAGTCTCTTTTTCAAAGCAGAATTATATCTAAGAGACTTGAATGGTAGCCACTACACTCTCCCTATAAACAGTGAAGAACAGAGAAGAGCTAGGGTCTACCCCTCAGAAAAGGGCATGTGTTGACCATGCATACCAGCAGATACCAGTTAGTGGTCTGTAATCTTCCTTTGTAGTTCCTGTGGTGATACAGCCTGATGGTATAAAACTAAAAGGGAACTGTGTGACAGCAATTACTTCCATGTAGTTTAGGTAGGACCCTTTCAGCTTCAGAAGAAACCAGACTCCAGCCCATTTGATAAGGCCGAAGTATATTTAATAGAATGTACGTACCAGTCAGGCAATTAATGCAATAATTACCCAAATGACCCTATCAATCAGCAGTTCCCTAGATTAGTTGCCCACTCTTTCTTTGTGTGTTCAGGAACTGTAGGTTCATCTCTTGCAGACTGGTTCTTTCTGCAGTTGATAAGAATGCATAAATCTTACCTTGTGTTTCTTTATGCATTCCCCTTAACAACTAAAATCAAGAGCTGATCTCCTTTAGCTATCAATTTACTCATCTGATAACTTGGTTTTGATAATAGTAAATATCTAGGCATAAATTGTAGCAATCTAACCACAAAATTCAAGCTACATGATGTTCCGATCCAATGTCGGGGAAGGTTTTGATATGATCCAAGGAGCGAGATTAAGACACAAACGAGGTCAAATGCCGCCAATTTCAAATGTCCTAAACAACTTTTATTATCCAAAGTTAAACTTATTAGCGATAGGATAGATTAGAACAAAGATAGAAATCAAGCAAGCATTCGGGATAGAGTTGCAACAATAGTCACCACCATGGATCTGCGGCATTCCGAGGGTCCAAGTCCTTCAGTGTTTCGGAGGTGGGCGGTCGCACCGGGGTCCAAACCTCTCGGTGTTTCTGTTTCGGCGTCAGGCGGTCACGCCAAGCTTGTCTTTATCCTCACTCAGGGGCTGCAGTTTCCATGGCAACGGCACGTACTTGCACGTTGCTACATTCCTGTGCATGCGCATACACGTCACGCGGCTAGCACGCGACTAGCACGTGGCCGCACATGCGCACACGCTCCTCACGACTGCGGCTAGCACAGGGTCTCTCGTGACCTTCGGTTGACCCCAACCGAATCCTGCGCACGCGCAGCCCCTGCAAACCAGAGTCTCCGTGGCCCCGCAGTCGCTCCAATACTATTCTTCGCTTAGACAAGCAGTCTTTGAGACAAATGTTCTACAGTTCAGTCCGTCACACATGAGAAAAAGCACGTTATGCAAACTTCTTATCACGGTTTAATAGACAAAACCAATATTCATCTGTTCCTATTTTATGTATGTGTCATTTTTCTCCAATTTTTTTCAACAACAGAGAGGTTTATGCCATGAACATGAAGTTTTGGACATACACCTCCATCCTATTAAAATGCAAATCCATGAGTTTTTCTTCAGGAAAAAAAACAATTTACTGCTAAATCCCACAGAATCGCATTGAAAATTAATGGTTATACTTGTGTGCTTTAGATGTCAAGTGGAGCAAATTGTTGCCATTTCTAATAAATACAACCCAAAAGCATACATGTGGTTAGAAAGTATATTAAGGTAGTTTATTTATTATTCTATAACCATATAGTGCCACCCAAATTGATAATAATAAAAAAATCTTTGCTCTCATAGATGTGTTTTTACAGTATTCTGGGACAGAAATTTTGGGGGTTTATTTCTCACTTCTGTCACCATTATCACTAAAGTAATGTTTGTACCACTTTGCATTTCACTAACATCCTTAGTGTCAGTTGTTTGTATTTCCATGCACTGACTCACAGTAAGCATTACATCAATTACTTTTGTCATGCGTCTGAGAAATTCTGGATTCATGTTGATTCCCTGTACCGGGCCTGGCTGGGATGGAGCTAATTTTCTTCATAGCAGCCGATACAGTGCTGTGTTTTAGACTGGTGACCAAAGCAGTGTTGCCCACACAGGGATGTTTTGGCTGTTGCTGAACAGTGCTGACACAATGTCAAGGCCTTCTCTGTTTCTTACTCTTACCCCTTGGCAAGTTGGCTGGGGGTGAGCAAGAGGCTGGGAGGGGATACAGCTGGGACAGCTGATCCCAGCTGACCAAAGGGATGTCCTATACCACGTAACATCATGATCAGCAATAAAACTGGGGGGAAAGTTTTTCCAAAGTAGCCGTTGCTCAGGCACTGGCTGGTGTGATTGCTGATTTGTAGGTTTATATAGTCTTTTCAGTGTGTTAAAGGTGTGTCCAGAGGTGAGAGCCTTGCCTGACTAGACGGTAAGAACTGTTTCTTTCACAAGGAACTGAAAGTGTCTTTATAAAGAAATCCTAGGACAGCCACTAAGAAGTTCTCTTTACTATTTAGATATGATATGTTTCAGCCTGGCAATACTCGATAAACATCAGCATTTCTGAAATTAAAAGAACATTAATAATTCTGTGGGAATAGGTGTGATATCTTGTCTTGAAGTATGTTGAAGTGATATTTTACCTTGAAGTATCTGGTAGTAGAAGTATCTGGTTTTTAAAATGGAGAAAACTATACTGAAAGGTACTCCAGCAAGAAAATGGTCACATGAGGTTATATATACGCTAATCTTTCAGTGAAGGGAATGTTCAAATATGGTGTTTCCTCATGGAATCCTAACACAGGGCTGTATAAATACCCTCACAGTTGATAGCCTCCTGATCTGACCCAAATTACAGGAAGCTACCTGGGCGTGATATTGTGCATGGTTTTCTTTAACCAAAGAAGACCAAAAGTCTTCAAAATAAGAAACATCCCAGGTTTTAGTAGAATGAAAACTAGAACATTTAACCTCTTTATATAAAAAACATGATGTCAGACAAAATAGGAGAAAAATGGCTAGACGCAATCCTCCCCCACCCATTGTGATCTTGCAGGTGGATTTTTAGTCTCTCACTGCCTTTCTGAAGTTCAGTGAATTTGCATCTTTGATCCTGTTTTCCTCTCCATCACCTCTGAAACCAGGTTCTCTGCTGTGTTCTTCTAACAGTAGTTTCAGTTTCTCTGCTTAAGCTGCAGTCTGCTACTTCCCTGCTATGCCTATTGCCTGCCATCTGGGTTGTTCTCTGGAACTTTTTTTTTAACCAGAGCCCACTCTGTGGTTCCTTATGGAAATAAATCATATTTTCCCTTTCTACGGGGCTAACTGTTATTCTTAAGGGAACATAATACTAACTTAAAATAGAAGCAAATATAATGTGCAACCTATTACAGCAGCACACCGATACAAGACAGTCTAGGATAACCCTAGAAGTGCTTCTCCAGTGTTAGTAAGACACAGGTTTTTGGTGACAGCTGCAGTATTTGTAATTTGGTCCCTCTCCTCACTTGTAGTCAGTCACTCTTCTTTCCTTAATGTGTTTAAATCTTGTGTAAGATCCAACTCAGTTTGAGTTTTGGCAAGTTTTATATCGTCTTTATGCTTTCTACTTCCAACACATATCATTCTTTGCTGTTTCTTTGTGTGTGTATGTTTGTGTGTGTTCTTCATTATTCCCAGTACCCTCTTCCAGCTGGTGATTGCCAGATATTTCTGCCATTTAATTAAGGAAATTTCATGCCTCCCATCTTTGATGTTTTCAGTTTTTTAACTGTTTCCTTTAATTTTGTGCTTTTTCCTTCCAAAAAAGGAAATCTTCATTGAAGATGTCGTTTTGTTTGTCTAGGCTCTGTTTAAATTATGGTGATTCCTGTTTGGTCCTTTCGGAGTTAATCTGGGTGACTAGTGTTTCTATAGTATCCTTGAGATTTATCAAACTAAAACATAAGGTATCATTATCTTTTTTAGGCTGAGTGTGTATTTGATGAATAAAAAAAAAGTCAAATGTTTTGCTGAGGAATAGAGACTCTATTAATATCAAAAGCATTTGGTGTCCTGTTATGCGTGCTAAGTTAGTCTCGTAGCTGTGTGATTTCCCTAAGAACCTACTGCTCTAGTAATGTTAGGGATCTCTCTCCACATTCATTCTTAGTCCCAGGATCTTTCATTCTCATTGATCTTCTACGTACAAGTTTCCATTATTTCAGTAACAATAAATTGACTTCGTGTATCTTGGCAGCTTTGACATTTCACTGTGTTGTTTCATTTCTTTTCCCAACTGCAAGCAATGTAGCAGAGGCAGTTTTTATAGAAAACTGTAGTAAATGGAGGCCATTCCTGATGCCTGGCAAATAAGCCCTTCAGTGCTGTTTGCTTAATGGCTTCACTCTAAACTAAGTATCTGAATGTACCTATTGGGCATGTAGTGAATAGCTGAGCCTGAAAAATAGTCAAATAACACATTTGCCAAGCCAGCAGGAAGTGCACTCTGCTCTAAACTAAGCTGTTGTAATATAAAGAAAGAGTCGGTATTAGGAGAGGAACATGGTGATCACATTGTTTGTAAATTTGTGATTTTTGGTATGCATCATAAAAACAAAGTAACAAAGGAACTGGCAGCTGTTATATGTTAAACCATTGGAAGTGCAACTCGTTTTGTGCTCTTTCATCTAAATGAAATGAGATTTGGAAATGAAAGAACAGAGGAGGAAGAAACATTTAATAACTTTGGGGAACATTAGCATAAAACCATTAATTTCCTATTTTATTGGTATTAATACACGCTTTTTGAAGGCAAAAAGGAGTAAAGATAAGTAACTGTGTCAGTGCCTGCCACACTCTTCTGTGGTTTAAACCTTCTTACTTACTTTCCTAGTTTCTACCTACTTTACTGTGCTGGTGTTTACTAAATTCTGAGAATTATATATACAACTACTGAGAGTTGCTTTCTTTGTATATAATAGTAAACAGAAAAAACATTATTTGATTGTGTCACTGTCTCATTATATAGATTCTCGTTCCAGGTTACAGAATGCTGTTTTACAGACAATTGTTCACAGCACAGGCAGAATAGCATGGAAAAAGAGAGTAAAAAATTAAAACCAAATACATTTATATAATGTATTTCAAAATTAACACAAGTTAAGTATAAGATGAAATGTTAATGTAAACCTGAAATGGTAGGAATATCCTGGTTTTTCACATGATCCCATATCGGTTGCCATTTGTGAGCTCAATATGTGTGCTCAATACCTGAAAAACAAGGCTATTGATTTTGCCTTCTAATCAGTTTGTGAAAATGGTGAAAACTGTTTGTCCATGCTGCAAATGTGCTGTCTATCTTCTGGTAGCTTTCTTGCATACAGCAGAATACTTCTGAACCCTTTACTGGAGTTGGAGGAGAGGGATTTGAATGAATCAGATATATTTAGTTAAAAGAGATTCCTGGTTAACAGCGTAAATGAGTGCATGAATGCAAACCTCTGTGTGTGTGTGTGTGTGCATGCACATGTGCATGTATGTATGTATTTGTATATGGAAGTTTATTCCTTTTGGCTTCTGAAATTCTAATAGCTGAATCATCATGTGGAAAGTGGTCTACTAACATAGCAAAAATTCCCTGCTGAAGAAATGCCTGAGATCATCAGGCATCCTGTAATCTGTAGAGTTTTTACAGGAAGAAGTTTGTAGAGTTCTTGCAGAGAAGGATGTGGGGTCCTGGTGGACAACAAATTGAACATGAACCGGCAATGTGCCCTAGCAGCAAAGGCGGCTAACGGTATCCTGGGCTGCACTAGGAAGAGTGCTGCCAGCGTGTTAAGGGAGGTGATCCTTACCCTGTGCTCAGCCCTGGTGAGGCCACACCTGGAGTGCTGTGTCCAGTTCTGGGCTACCCAGCATAAGAGACATGGCCATACTGGAAAGAGTCCAGCAAAGAGCCATGAAGTTGATTAAGGAACTGAAGCATCTCTCCTGTGAGGACAGGCTGAGAGACAGCCTGGAGAAGAGAGGGCTCAGGGGGATCTCATCAATGTGTACAAATATCTGAAGGGAGGGTGTAAAGAGGACAGATCCAGGCTCTTTTTAGTGGTGCCCAGTGACAGGACCAGAGGCAATGAGCACAAACTGAAACATAGGAGGTGCCATCTGAATATCAGGAAAAACTTTTTCACTGTGAGGGTGACTAAGCACTAGCACAGGTTGCCCAGATTGGTTGTGGAGTCTCCATCTATGGAGATAGTCAAAAGCCATCTGGACACAGTCCTGAGCAACTGGCTCTAGATGACACTGCTTCAGCAGGGGGGTTGGACAAGATGACCTCCAGAGGTCCCTTCAAACCTTAACCATGCTGTGATTCTGTGAAATACCACAGCCTACATGATCTGTTATTATTCTCTTTTCTAGCATCCTGTATTGGTTGCTACTGGAGATATAGGATACAGGTTCAGTACCTGGTGAAGATTACTCATCTAATATTTCTGTTTCTAGGAGAAGGTTGGGAGAAAAAAACTAAATTATTTTTCATGGTCAGATGTACTTTGTTGTGGCAGTAGAAGCCTCAATAACTGCACAATAGTGGAAAGGAGGGTTCAGAACCCTCAGAGTACCAGATCTCTATACTGTTATTAGTGACACTTATAGTCTCTGTGAAAACTGAATAGAAAACTAAATGCTGTTAGCTTGGTAAGATGTATATTGTATGAACACCTTTTTTTATACACCATTCTAAAGCCTTTTAATAGCCTTGAAAATTTTGTGACAGTTGGGAAGTTTTTTTCAACCAGAGAGAATGCACTAGAGAAAGAATACAAACACATTAGAATCTCAGGAAAGGGAAAGTGACTGACCCTGTGGTGTTTGCCCTGAATAACAGCCTGAGGTATGTTGAGAGTAAAAATAAAAGAGGTAAGATTTCATCTTGAGAAGAATAGAGCAAGTCAGCATTGAGGCTTAAAGCAATGCTAGGGAGAGAGAAGAGGGTACTCAGTTCCAGGATCTGAGCAATGGGAGCACGTAAGGAAGCAGTTTAAAATTTGCCATGCATGTTTAATTATTTTAATACTTGTTTTCATTTTTTATAAAATGAAGAACTTACTTCATACTTCCAGTTTTTAGAATATTGTTTGATTTCTCCTCTAGATCATCTAGTGCATAATGTGGGTTCATGTGAATCTGATGTTTTTGTCTACTCTGGCTTTCCTGGGGAGTATCAATTCCAAATAAAATTTGTAAATGCTGTAGACAGGGACTCTAAGAGCATGAAATTCGGGGCACATATGAGACTCTCAGTACTAGGTGCATCTTTTGACAAGTATATGAATAGTATACGAGTCAAGGTGGGGGGAGATAGAATTGAGTGCTAGAACAAGAGCAGATGTTGCACATAAACCAACATCTTCCTCTGGCAATCAGTAGGTGGTACAGAGATAGTTCACAGCTCTGGGGAAACACATATTGTCATAAGTCTCTCATGACTATGATTCTCAAACTGGGGAAAAAAAGCTAAAACAAGTAATCAGGTAACCAAATCCAACTGCTTACCTCACTCCTTTGCTAAAGGTTTTTGTTCCCTCAGGAGAGACGAAAAAACAGGTCATGGGTCCACTTCTCAGTTGTTGCAAGTTAAACTGCCATTAATCTCAATCTATGCTAATATGTTGAATTATAGATTTATTTTCCTATTCTATTTGTCACAGGGGTAGTAACATCTAGCTGAAAGACAGTGCAGACAACAGTGGGTAGTAACCTGTCAGTTATCTCATCAAAAATTGATTAAGGTTTTAAATTTTTACTCACTGGTAGAATTAATTGTTTTTGGAACACAAAAATTTGTCTTGTCTTGCTATAGTAAGAGAATTAAATGCATTTTGGAAATACATGGATTCATTACCTTCTTCACACATCATGGTTAACATTTTTGTGTGATCTGTCTACTCTAGATACACCTCTGATCACATAAATACATGTGACTAACATCTTGGTGACTTTGGAATGCACACATGCTCCTAAACACCTTGTTATGTGTCAGGCAGCTCTCCTTGTTACCATGTTCCTAACACTGCAAACCACCGTAATACCAGTTCTCACCTGATCCTGATAGCTTATATATGCCACACTGTTAGACTTAGGATTCTCTGAAGTATTTTTGGGAAGCGAAGGCATTTGTTGAAAGGCATAGTGT
Source organism: Fulmarus glacialis (assembly GCF_000690835.1). Classification (NCBI taxonomy): domain Eukaryota; kingdom Metazoa; phylum Chordata; class Aves; order Procellariiformes; family Procellariidae; genus Fulmarus; species Fulmarus glacialis. The sequence goes on along the minus strand of NW_009233647.1, from coordinate 2,589 downwards.
GCTAGCTGACATATTCCTTACATCTTGTGTGAGGAATACTGCGTTTAGTATTTAGTTACCTTGAAACCTCTCTTGTCTTAAAAGAGGCCAAGTTAGAAAAATAAAATTACATATTTAGAATATACAAAACCAGACAATCTAGTTGCAGATGTTTATAAAAGATGTACAGGCATGATAAAAGAAAGCACAAAATCATAAAAGTTTATGAAGAAATTTTCTCCTTGTCTCTCCCTTCTTCAGCTGAGGTTCTTCGACTTTCTTAGAACTCTGACAAAATGAACCCCTTCTGAATACCGTATACCTCAGGTTACATTAACTAAAGGAAAGACTATTTTGTTGGAACATTATAGCTTTTATAGCCATTTTTTCCTTCTGAAGAATTCCAGGTGTTCCAGATAAATACAATCATTCTCCCTGAAACAAATGTATTTCTTCCTTATGCAGGGGTTAGTCTGACCATCATACGAGTATTAATTCCTTTGATATGCAGATGTCTTTGTTTTAGATAAGGTGTTATCTCTTTTAGTTCAGACAGAAGATGTACAACTCCTTGCTTCAACCCCTCCCTTTTTTGTAACTCAACATTTAAGATTCAGTAAGAAGTATTTCACACTGAATCTTAATTTAAATATCATAGAATATCCTGAGTTGAAACCGACCCATGGGTATCATCGAATCCATCAGTATATAAACACATATACTTGATACAAACATCTCTTGGGTCAAATGTTTGTGGGTCTGAGCTACTGGTTATTGATTGGACGAAAAACAGAACTACGGAAGTTAACTGGCTTGGACTAAAAACTAGTTCAGGTTGATGGACTCCAAACACCTTTCCCTAATGTGCTATAATACTGCATTATATTGGTGTAGCACAGTGTTTAGTATGTTTAACTTCAGCTTCACTCTGAAAAGGGGAGGTGCAGGGAGATGAGTTGATTTCCACAGTTACTTCATAGAGTCTGTACCAGATAAGAAACATAAGTCTGTTTTCCAAATTTCATTCTACATGTTCTAGTCATCTCAGGCCAATATTTTTTCCAGCTTGTTCATGGGCAAGGTATTGTACCACATTAACACGAGTGAATTAAAAAAGATAAATTACAGTCGTTGAACTTACTAAGAATTGCAATAGCAAACACAGTAAATCATGCATCATGCTTATAAGCATGAACACTGAAATTGTTTACAGAAAGGCCAGACATTGCTAGCCATAAAACTTAGGGAGGTCCTTCCTTACTTCAGTCTTCATATCACTTCTGAAATGCAACATTGCACTTGCTTAACTGCAAGGCAAGAGCAAGTTTAAAAGATATGGATCTTGGCCAAGGACAAACTTTCATAAAAATGGAAAGGGAATTTCTCAGTACCCTTGAATCTTTCAGACTTACTGATTTTAATTAATCCTTTGTGGCTTAATGAAGCATTCTCAGCCAGAACAAACCAGCAGAATCATGGAAAATTGACAGTGAAACACTTATGCTCGCGTTTTACACTGCCAGTCAATTTAGGTGAGGAAATAATGCAAGAGGAATGTCAATGTCTGTTATATGGCGAGCTGGCTCCATCAGAGTCCTGGACCAGGCAGATGACCAGTCTGGTTCCTGCTGTAAAACACAGCAATCCAGGAGGTGTTTTACCAACACTGGTCTCCTCACAGATCCAATGTGAGGGCATAGTCTCAATTCCTTGCCTTACAGCATGGAAGAACTCCTGACTTGTTGATTTCCCGTAGTGGGAGAACTACCAGGGTAGGAAGTTTTGCAACTCCTGATGTGAACTGATAGAACAAATGAGAAATGAGGAGCAGAAATGTAAACCTGTACCACCCTAGACAGTTTGGGTATTTTTTTCCCCCTCTTCTATTTTATTATGCTTTACGATTCTTGTTTCATGAAAGTCTTGTGATAGGGTTCAATATCCATGGCAGATATGATAAATGCAGATTCAGAATCATAGCAATAAATTATTTAAAAATTTCAGTAGAAATGTCCTGGTTGCGGAGGTCAGGCCATTTAGAAAGAGCAGGGCCATCATGAGGAGAGGAGGAGGAAGAGGAAGAACTCATAAATGGGACGGAAATCCCTGAATGATTTGCGAGATGTGCGGAAAGATTTAAGCCGTCGTCCAGGCGAGCATATTGTTACCTGGCTGCTCCGATGCTGGGATAATGGGGCCAGTAGCCTGGCATTAGAGGAGGAGGAAGCCAAACAGCTGGTATCCCTTGCTAGGGAAGGGGGCATTGAAAAAGCAATTGGAAAAGGGACACAGGTCCTCAGCCTCTGGAGGTGACTGCTGTCAGGCGTGAAGGAAAGGTACCCCTTCAAGGAAGATGTTCTGTATCGCCCAGGCAAATGGACCACCATGGAGAAAGGTATCCAGTACCTGAGAGAATCAGGCATGCTGGAGGTGATTTATAGTAACCTGCATAACAACCAAACGCCCCAAGATCCCGATGAAGTCCAGTGCACGCGACCCATGTGGCGGAAGTTGTACGGAGTGCACCAGCATCGCATGCCAATTCGTTGGCAGTAATGACCTGGGATGCGGAAGCACCACGAACGGTGGATGATGTGGTTAGCAGACTCC
>NW_009233646.1:11268-13059 GCF_000690835.1 Fulmarus glacialis | reverse complement strand
TGGATTGAGATAAAGACAGTTTAATAGATTATTTTGTACATTTTTATATATATATATAATATTCTATCATATTGATGACAGATATAATATATAGATGATAGAATGATCACCCGGCGACCAATGCCCAGCCAGTCTCTGAGCAGCGATCGCTGCTCCCCAGCCAACTTCCCCCAGTTTACACACTGGGCACGCCATCATATGGTATGGAATACCCTGTTGGCCAGTTTGGGTTAGCTGTCCTGCTTATGCTCCCTCCCAGCTTCTTGTGCACCTGGCAGAGCATGGGAAGCTGAAAAGTCCTTGACCAGTGTACACACTACTTAGCAACAACTAAAACATCAGTGTGTTATCAACATTATTCTCATACTGAATCCAAAACACAGCGCTATACCAGCTACTAGGAAGAAAATTAAATCTATCCCAGCCAAAACCAGGTGAGAGCTCTTTCAAGATATAGCTAAACTTCATTGACTTACAGGCAAGGCTGTGAAATCATCAGAGTAGACAAAACAGTATTTCAAACAACATCATATGTCTGGCAAGGTTCATACATACCCTGGAAATGACAGACATTTTACTGGCATATGGAGCTTGTCCAAGTAATTTTCTTCTTATCAAACATAACAGAATTTTCAGTACAGTTCTGTATGGCAAGATTCCATTTATTCTTGGCAAATGAGTGATAGCCTGCATAGCCTTCTAATCACTAAAGCTTGCTGTGACTTTTGAAAAATAAATATGAGTATACATATTTATTTTTATATTTCTGGAATCCCGTTCAGGCTATAGATAAGTATTGCCTCACACTTTAAATAAAATATATTGAAAGTATTCTTTGTCATTTAAATGACCATTGGAGTTCTTTCAGCCTTTAAAAGAAAATCTCCCACATAGGTATCCAAGGTCATCTGTCTTATTTCATTGGAGCCATGGAGGTAAAACAGGGAAGAACCTGTTCCAGGGACTTGCCGATATATCTTAAAACCATAAAAGCTGTGATGCACTCTATTACATAAATGAAAATTGTCATTCTGAAGTTGTCTTGACAATGAAATGTTAAAAAAAAAAAAGTAAAAAGCCCATATAGACATACACACAGCTGTGTGTAATTCTATGCTTTTTCTTGTACAATTAAATTCTCAGTAACATCTTTTTCTAGTTGCTTTTATTTTCTTAGAGATCAATTTCTTTCTAAGCAGATGATCATAATTAGAACTGCTGGTAGCATACTGCATTCATGAAATTCTCAACTTTTCATTTAGTTTCAGATGATGATTCTTTGCATGCTGGTGTCACTATGGCTGGTTGTTTATTTCTGGAATATACTGCCTTGGAAAATATTTTTATTTGAAGTAAGTGGCCTTTAATTATGTTGTTTAAAATGAAATACACCTGAAACTTGTGTCAAACTTGCCCTGCTGTGTTTGGGGGAAAATAATAGGTGTAAAGTACTTTTCTCCCTGGGTGACCAAACTGAGTTCTGACAGATTGCATTAGCTAGGCTTATGCTGTATAAATGTACATGAAGGCCTAATCTCTTCCTCTTTAATGCCCCGATCCTTTAAATATTTTATGATGTGCTTATTTTTATACACTGCTGTCCTGGTTCCGGCTGGGACAGAGTTAACTTTCTCCCCAGTAGCTTGGGGAGTGTGCTGTGTTTTGGGTTTGGTATGAAAGGAGCGTTGATGGCCCATTGATGCTTTGGCTATTGCTGGGTGATGCTCGCACGGGGCGGGGGGAGCACAGCCGGGGTGGTGGACCCAGCTGGCCAATGGGGTATTCTATACC
>NW_009233646.1:0-11238 GCF_000690835.1 Fulmarus glacialis | reverse complement strand
GCCCCCCCCGTTCGTGACACGCGGTCGGTGGTCGGTGAGCAGTTGCATTGTGCATCGCCTGCTTTGTATATTCTGTTATTGTTGTTGTCCTCACTGTTACTATTACTGTTCTATTTTGTTTTATTTCAATTATTAAACTGTTTTATCTCAACCCGGGGGTTTTCCTCCTTGTGCTCTCCCGATTCTCTCCCCCATCCCACCGGAGGGGCGGGGGTGAGTGAGCGGCTGCGTGGGGTTAAAGCACGACAACTGCAAATAACTAATGAACTGCTCATACATGGATATCTATTTCAGCATCCTAAGATTTTACAAGGTTTTGTCTGTACTATTTAGGAGCTACGCAGAAGCTCCAGACAAAATATGTTTCTCTGGAGAAAAAGGATAGTATGACTCTATGTGTGTACATACACGGCCAGCCAGTCAAAAGAGGTCATTATCCTGCTGTATTTAGCATCAGTGTAGCCTCACGTTGAGTGTTGTGTGCAGTTCTGGGCCAAACAATTTAAGAAGCTTGTTAAGGTACTTGAATGCCTTCAGAGGAGGGCAACCAAACTGGTGGAAGGGCTGCAAGGCATGTCCTGTGAGGAGCAGCTAAGGACTTTAGGTTTGTCTAGTTTGGAGAAAAGGAGGCTGAGGGGTGACCTTATTGGTCTCTACAGCTTCCTGTGGAGGGGAAGTGGAGAGGGAGGTGCTGATCTCTTTTCCCCGGTGTCCAGTGACAGGATGTGTGGGAATGTCCAAAGCTGCATCAGGGGAGGTTCAGACCTGATATTAGGAAACATTTCTTTACCAAGAGGGTGGTCAAACACTGGAACAGGCTTCCTAGAGTGATGGTCGATGCCCCATGCTTGTCAGCGTTTAAGAGGCATTTGGACAACGCCCTTGTTTATGAGGCATTTGGACAATGCCCTTAATGCTTTGCTTTAACTTTTGGTCAGCTCTGAAGTAGTCAGGCAGTTGGACTAGATGATTGCTGTAGGTCCCTTGCAGCTGAACTATTCTATTCTATTCTATTCTATTCTATTTATATTGATGCCTTTTTCTCTTTTTTGTTCTAATGATTTAATGTTGCAAGAACAGCAATGGAATAGCTGTATAGATCTGAATAGATGACCAGATCAAATATATCAACTTCATGTAAAGTAAATGTTAAAAGATAATGCTTTTTGACAGGAAGGATAGAAGTTGTGGCCCGGTAATGAAGCCCTCATTCAGCACAGTTTTAAAGGTTCTGCTGAATTGGATTCTGAAAGCTGAAATGAACTCAGTGCCTCCGTGATTTTTGTTGAACTAAGACACCAATTTTTTCTTTAGAAATAAGACTTTTGGTCTTTTATGTTCAGGGCTTACCAGCAGTGGTTATGTAGGCAAACAGTATGCATTATCAGCAGAATGAGCTATAGTCTGAGCTGTATTCAGAAACTGTGAAAATAATGGTATGGATATAAGTGAGTTAATTAACTGTGCATAAAAAATATGCAGCTAAAGGGATAAGTGCTATCTTCACATTAATATTAATTTAACATTTATGACAAGTATGCACCAAAAGGCAGAAGAACTCGTATACAGTGACTTAAATTATTACGAGTTCAGTATTATGTAATATTATTGTATTGTACTTTACACTGTAAATTACAACAAAAAAGCAAACAAATGACATAACCTGAATGTGTAAGTTTAGTATATTCACGTTTATTTTTGTATGTATGTTTACTGAAACATAAAATTATATAAACCAATTAAACTAAAAGTGGTTTTTATTAATCATAATGAGAGAACTCTTACTTGCAAGTCAGTTGTATAGTTAAGTCAATGTGCTGGAACAAATGTAGGAAGAGCTGTACAACAGAAAAATTCTAGGACTTTTGTCTGTCTGTCTGTCATCTGATATATGTGAGAAAAGAAGCACACACTATTTAGCATAAAGTGCTACACCTCCCCAAGGTCATGTATCATTCGGAAGAATTGTTATAAGTTGACAATATGGTATTGTACAAAGTACCTGTTTGCCCAGTTAAAAATGGATTATCGACGCTTTAATCAGCATCTCTGTATGATGGGACCTAATTACCAATGTCAAAGGGCAAAAAAATGGTCTGTTTTTTCCTAAGTCCTAAATAAGATTCAGAAATCACACATGATACAGTTGGCAAAAGATGGACTTATCCAGCTTCCCAGTGTATTGGCCATTGACTGTGCTGGCCTTCTGGTTGGTAACAATGAGCATCTGCACCAAAGAAAGCTTTTGCATCTTTAAACAGAGGATTGCTTTATTAATTCCTCTCTATTTCTCTTCTGTTATTTTATAATTTATTGTATTTAGCAAATACAGATTTTGATTACATTTTAGATTATTTTCTGTCCAACTCAGTTTGTTGGTTTGATACATCTTTATTCTAAAAAGCACTATGTTTTTGAGAAACAAAACCATTGTCAGATGAAAGTGGAATTTGCTGTTGTCTCTGACCACACATTATATTTACCTTCTGTAATTGGAGAATGGACTGTTGGTTTCCATAAGTAGAAAGGTGCTGGGAACTACAAATTTTCATTTAATATTTTGGCAAAAATGCAATGAGTACAATAATTCATGTTTAACACAAATTACAAATATCCTCTTTTATAATCACAGTGTTTTTTCAGTGTTAGTTTCAACATGTTCAGTTCATAAAGCAATATTCTAATATTGTTTTTCAGTAGCCTGATCAGCTAAAACAAACTTACTTATTTTAGGGACCTGTAAAACAATGCCTACAAAAAAGATGCTATATAAACTTCTTATAACGAATTATTACTTCTAGATGAGGACAATGGAAAATTTCCTATCTAAAAGTTATGTTGGCAAGTGTGTTTTGGCAGGAATAAAGTGAATATAAAAAGAATCAGCAGTGTATCCAAAACCAGTGAAAAGTTTTATTTTATACTGATTTTTAAAGTGTTCAAAACAAGGCCTGCAAATGCCATTTCTTCCGATTTCAAGACATGGTGGCCACTCTTATTTACATATAGAGTTCGACTATAATTCATCACAATCTGAGTGGTTTTAGATAAAGGCAGAATTGATTTAGAAGGCCTTCTCTAACATCAACAATTTTATAGCAATAAGCCCTGATTGGCTTTTCTGAGATTTAGGCTATCTAAAGTTTCGCCTAATTTATCAAAGCAGCAGAAAAAATTCACCAAGTTTAGCTTTGGATTAGAGTTTCTGAACAGGATGGAGATATATTCTTGTTTGACCTTTGTTTTATATCATAAATCAAATTTTTGTTACAGAAACAAAAATTTGGAAAAGTTATTTATTTTCTCTTTTTTAATAATACGTCATTACATATACCGCATATACTGTACATTTTACATGTTGTGTTAATGCTTCTGCAATGTCTTATGTAAATGGATTAGACCCTCAGCTGATATAAATGAGTAGTGAAGCCAGTGAAGCTATTAAAGTCAATTGCAACAGCTGAAAAACCAGCTGAAACAATACAGAAAGAAGTTGTTTGAAATGAATGGACTTAAAATTGCAGTTAGCAACTCAGATGTTTAAAAAAATTGTCCTTAAAAACAAGCAAAAATGCTTGCTTTTTTTTGTTTTGGTTTGGTGTTGTGTACTAACCAAAAATTAAGAAACAGGAACAAAGAAACATCTGTGTTTTGTTACTTAATATCTTTTTGCTTTGTTTATATCCTAACTGAATAACTCAAAAGTTCCCTGCAAAACCCATGGGAATAATAATTGGAAAGGAACAATCTTAATGAAACACAGCAGTATAAATATCAAAAACATAAAATGATTTACAGTGATTTAATTCACATGGTTAGTGTGAGGAAGATAGACCATTAAGTGCAGCCTCCTTAAACAGACTGTGGACACTATAAATGTATTGAAGAAACACGTCCAGTCTCCTTGCCTTCAAAGTAAGTGTTGTGCAGAACTTGTCCAATAGTAAATAAGTATACACTTGTTAAGCTATGATTTCTTTATTGTTTATTAGCTTCTTCTTTTAAGATCAACTTTTTTTGTCTTAAATGCAATTATTCTAAATAATGAGACTTTAAGAACCTGTGTGGTCCCTGAGTATAATTGTTATTACCCCATAGGAACAGGCTCTCAGGTATGAAACCTGCATCAGGTAAGATGAAGTTGTCATTTATAACCTGGGGATTGCTACAGAGCATGAACACAAGATGAGAGAATCATAAGAAATTCCTTGTCCCCTCCATGAAAGAAAGGCGACAGCTCAAAATCTGGGAGGAGAAAGGAGGATAATGTTGCTTTCCAAGAAACAGGGAAAAATGAGAAAGAGAACAGTGATAGCCCAATAAATGTAAAAGTACCTTCTCACTATTCTGAACTCCCTTTATAATATGAACAAACAATGCTTTGCACAATGGGGTGTACAGTCCTATTGCTAATTGCTACAAGAGAAAACAAGATAACCAGTAATCCAATTGTACAGATAAAACCGGGTGTTACTTTACCTCAGAAAAACGTTGGATATAACTAAAAAAGTTACAGGTGCTAGAACTAGAGCATTTATGTATGTACTAAATAATGACTAGAACACTCTCTTGACTAACATCCTCCTCATGACACAATAATATACTTTCTACCCGTTACGAGAAATGCCGTCACTTTGTCACACCGGACAGCAAAAACTGAATTCCACATGATGCCTGTAAGCAGATCTCCGCAAACAGCTGTGTTTTTAAAACCAACATCCTTTGTATTTTTCCATGAGTTCATGTATAGCTCATGCCAAGATAATATAAAATTTATTATCCTCCCCTCAATGAGCAATTAGATATGTACCAGACAGCTTTGCTGTATTGACTAGGAACAGAGAAATATGGTCACTGAAGGTGTAGCATATCCTCTTCTCCATGACTGTGGAGCTCCAGCTCCCTCCATGAAAGCTTACATGCTTCATCACAGCTTCTTTTTTCCTCTTTTGTGCAACACTAGCCCTGTGAAATTCTTGTAAAATCTTGAAATTCTTGTAAACAAATATTATGGTTGCAACTTCATGGGTCTGTGGAATGACAAAGGGTAGAAGAAAACTCCCTCCAGTTTCTTCCCAACCATCATGCCTTGGGCACCACAAACTTCTTGGATTAGAAAACACAGCTTTTGTATTATTCTAGCATAAAAGTCTTTTGTAATCTTATATTGGCTTTCATTTACATTCTTATTTCTAACAGCTGGGACTGGGAAGACTGTTCTTTACAAGCTAAGATACTCATACTCTTTCAATCTCCCAAAATTAGTATAAATTAAGCTACTCAGTACAGAAGCAGAAAATGAAAATGCCACCACCTTTACCTACAGTTTACTAAATGTTACTGCCTAGTCCCTGACTAGGCAGTATATGGTGACTCATGAAAGGAAATCAACTTACTTAAAACTTTGACCTCTCCAAAATATTGCTAATTAGTCTTCTAGTAGTTCAATTAAATTATAAATTTATCCTGGAAGTCAGTAAAAATGAAGTGATATACAGCTCTTACTTTTAGCTAGGAGTCTGTCCAAATTACTGAAACCACCAGCAGCTGTGTACACCCTAACTACACAGGCGTGTCAGTTATGTGCATGTATGTTTACGGCTCGAGGATCTCATTCCATTCACATTTACACTGATATGAACCAAGAGTAAATCCACCAAAGTTAATGGAACTATCTCTGTGTGAAGATGATATAATGAAGAAGAGAATCAGGCAATGATCTCTGTGTAAATTGTTTTTCTAACCAGTATGAAGAAAAATTAAGTTTTAGCATTGTCTGATGTTATTTTGTATTTCACAATTAGCTGCCAAGTAGCTGAACTAAAGCAATCCTCTGTTATCTCCCTGTGTTATACTTGTTCATCACATTAATCATTCATCTGCATAATTTTGTGAGCTCATGAAAAGTTTTACAGACAGGATATATTCCATTAAATTAATTATAAATATAGTGCTTTGCATTAAGACAAAGGATCTGTGTTCGCATTTCCTACCATTCACCAATTACTGTGAATAAAAATAAAAATGCAAAAAGCTTTAGATCCACACTCCTATAGCAATCCCACAAGTCATGTTAGAATATGGAAGAGGGAAAACTTAACTCTTTCTCCTCTTAGCAGTTACAATATGTGGTCCAATAGTGTCATAGCACCACACATGACATTTCCAAATTGGATTCCTATAGAATCCATAAAAAAAACAGTGGGAGAAGTATAAAAAAGAGAACTGTGGTTCAACAGTCATAGTTCCAAATACTTTAATAACCCCTTTTGAGGCTTAAGCAATGTTGTTTTAATGTCATTTTATTGTAAATGAAAAAAATATATAAGAATTTCATTATGTTGCTTAATGCCGACATGACAAACTACTTATCTGCTGGAATGGATCATTTAAATCCACATCACAGCCTTCTTCTAGGGAAGTTAATGAAATAATGGATTTCAACATAGATTGCTGTCTTCTGTCTGGATGAGATAAAAATGGGACACTTTGACAAATTACTTTTTGCCTTCATTTGCCTTCCTAACAGCTGAATTTTGACAGAAGTTTGAGTTCTGTTCTAGACTCTGAGAAGAATGTGATCTAACTGGAAATAAGAGATTCTTCTGTATGGTCATTCAAGGTTAATTAATCTGTTTTCATTTCTAATAAGCCACCATTGCCAAAGAATTCTCTCTTCTAGTGGTTTAAAAATTCATCGGTTTTGATATAAACTGTTCCAAAGCACTTGCACTAACCATGAGCATAAGCAGAAGAAATTTATGAATTTGAAACCTTCCTGCTCCAAGCCATTTTCTCACAGCCAAGATACAACAACTCTAATGCTCTTTCTTCCTTCTGATCTGACTACAGCTGCAGTCCACACTGCACAAGGTTGTATATTCAGTCATGGAACAGGTGTTCTTGTCCTTTTTTGGACTATTTTAGCATGTTACCTGACTCGCACAAGATTTTGGATTAAGCAAGTCCTAGAATGCATAGGACAATTAGAAAACCCTTTAGTGTTTCTAGGATATGCACTAAGATAACAATGACAAAAGCAGTGTGTCCTGCCATCAGTAGCTTCCTCGCTGCACATTCTCAAGGGAGCATTATAGATTTTCTCCAGTTCCTTAAATTGGGTGCGTTAACATATTTACTGGCAGAGAAGTTGCATGTGGAGCTAAGAAACATGGCTGATATTTCCAGCAGTACAGGGGAGCAGGAGAAGGTTATGGGAAGGTTAAAATCTTTATGAGTTTATGGTATCCAACCTTTTTTTACTGTTTTATGGGTATCCAGCCTGTTTAGTCTTTCTCTAAGGTGGCTCAGAACTCTCAGAGTCCAAGCAATAGTTCAGTGATAACTAATATGCTGTTAAATTTCTTAGGCCCCATTTACTTCATTATCTGAGAACAATTCACCACTCTATCCAAAGCAGCCTAAATGCAATAAATTTCCATGAATTCTACAATTTAAAAAAACCAAACAAACAAAAAAAAACCCAAACAAAACAAAAACCCACAAAAAAACCCAAAAAAACCCAACGCAACCACTTTTCAGAGATTTTTTAAAAGGTTAAGTATGTTTCATGGAAGGATAGACAACGATGGAAGGACTTTCTGGGACTCCTTATGGAATTTTGTATTTCAGTGATGATTAATTGAAGAATTAGCAGTGTTTGAAGGTACCATACAACATTTGTTGTGGTTTTTTCAGATTTGTAGAGAAGGGTTTCCCAAATTTCACTGCAAGTGACATGTGGCTTGACCTAGAAAAAAGAACATTTCACCAACTCTTGGCATGGAAACTTGGCATGGAAACATGTGTCAGAGGTGCCATTTTGCCTTAATTTCTACAGTACTAAACTTCTTCCAATAATTAAAAAACAAGGAAATATTCCCTATACTAAGGTAACTTTATATCTGTGGCTGAACTTCAACATTGGTTCATTTTGATTTATACAACAATTTATTTTCCCTGGTATGAAAAAAACCAAGGAAAATTATTAGATCATTGGCATTGGACCTATTGATAGGAAATAATATAACATTTTTACAGAACAAAATCACACGGCAAGTTTTGGTTTGGTTGATTCTCTGCTTGTGTTTTTCACTTTATAAGAGTATCAGACAAACAGGTGATTCAATTACCTAGAAGTTGGATTGGACCTTTCTAAGGAATGGGAGGACTAGTTTTAATTCCAGCACATGAGTTACCAAATTAAAATACCATCATAACAGAAAAATCTACCTACAAAATCAGTGTGCAAATACTGATGACAGCTATGCAAAGCAGGGTATCCCTTAACTTTTTCACATAAATCCTGCAGAAGTACAGCATATTTCATTCCACACTTGCAACTGTGCAATGCTGGCACACCTTTATAACAACAGGAACTGGATGTAGCTTGGGGTTTGATATTTGTGAGCCAAGAAAACCACGTAGTGCTCAGGAATGAACACCATGGGTGAGGATGTACCTCATGTTCCTCTGTAACAATCCATGTGATACTTTTCGGAGTCAAATTAACAGGTCCAGTAAAACACTACAGAAAAACTGCTTGCACACATAAAGTTTTACATGGACAATGCTGCATGTTTTTGAGCGCCATCTACTGTCACATTATCTATGGAGATGTTCCTTCTTAACAGTATTCCTGTAGGCTCATGTCTGCATGGAAACATGGGGACAGTATTGTGGTGCTTCCAGAGTTTGCATGACAGAAGGATAGTTCTTCTTCAACTCTACATGCTATCATTCTGTACTGGGTTTGCATGGCAAGGTTTTGGTAGCTGCGGGGGGTACAGGGGATACAGCTGCTAGAAGCTTCCCCCATGTCCAATAGAGCCAACACCAGGCAGCTCCAAGGACCTGCCGCTGGCCAAGGCTGAGCCAATCAGCAATGGTGGTAGCACCTCTGTGGTAACTTGTTTAAGAAGGGGGGAAAAACTGCTACGCATCAGCAGCTGGAAGAGAGGAGTGAGAATATGTGAAACAACTATGCAGACACCAAGGTCAGTGAAGAAGGAGGAGAAGAAGGCAGGTTGCCCCGGCAGCCTGGGGTAAAGATCATGTTGAGGCAGGCTGTCCCCCTGCAGCCCATGGAGGTCCACAGTGGAGCAGACACCCACCCGCAGCCCATGGAGGACCCCACGCCTGAGCAGGTGGATGCGCCCAAAGGAGGCTGTGACCCCGTGGGAAGCCCACACTGGAGCAGGCTCCTGGCAGGACCTGTGACCCCATGGGAAGAGAAGCCCACACTGGAGCAGGTTTGCTGGCAAGACTTGTGACCCCATGGGGTACTCAAGCTGGAGCAGTCTGTTCCTGAAGGAGCGCACCCCATGGAAAGGACACGTGGAAAGGACCCATGCTGGAGCAGTTCATGAAGAACTGCAGCCCGTGGGAAGGACCCACATTGGAGAAGTTCATGGAGGACTGTCTCCCATGGGAGGGACCCCACGCTGGAGCAGAGGAAGAGTGTGAGGAGGAAGGAGCAGCAGAGAAAATGTGTGATGAACCTCAACCCCCATTCCCTGTCCCCTTATACCACTGTGGGGGAGCATGTAGAGAAAATCAGGAGTGAAGTCAAATTCTGGAAGAAGGGAGGGGTGGGGGGAAGGTGTTTTAAGATTTGGTTTTATTTCTCATTCTCCCACTCTGATTTGATTGGTAATAAAGTAAATTAATTTCCTGCAGTTGAGTCGGTTTTGCCCATGATGATAATTGGTGAGTGATCTCTCCCTGTCCTTATCTCAACCCACGAGCCTTTCGTCATATTTTTGTCTCCCCTTGCCCAGTTGAGGAGAAGGAGTGATAGAGTGGCTTTGTGGGGGGCATCCAGCCAAGGTCAACCCACCACAACCCATTCTAAACACAACTTAAAAAAATAGTATTTGCTTGGTCTTCATGCTTAAAATCTTGTGTCACTATTTTGTATATGTATTAGTAGCCTCAAGTAATCTTCACAAAACCCTTACCTAAAGAAATAAAACAGGATTCCCAGGGCTAAAATTCACTACTGCTCCAATGAAATTGAGCATTGCCACAACTACTCCTCTGTTATGAAGTAAGTACTTGGAGGCATGGCACAGCTCCAAAGAGAGGGGGACAGTGGTCAGTGTGCTTTGGAAGCAAGACAGAGACAGCTGAGGATATTCAGCCACAAAGCAGTCTGTTGGGACCACTATTAGCTATCCCAACATCTAATAAATACCAGCAACATTAAAGCTATCCTTTCCCAACTGAAACCATGAAATAAGGCTACTGCTATGCTACGTCTCCAGAGAGTGAATCAATCCCTAAGTGTTAGGGAGCCATGTTGGCCCAATTTCATTCTTTAGTCTGGAAATCTAGTAGGTTTTTTCTAGTGTAGTTTGCTTGTGATTTGGGCTTGATACCTTTCTGTAGTTTTTCTGTGGACATTCCCATGCAGGTCTTAGTTTCATACAGTCTGTTAGCTCAGGATGTGTTCATGAGTTTGACTACCAAAGTAGGCCAGAGGTGGCAATGACCTGCTTCAGTATCTTGCCTGGCATATTTTCTACTAAGGCCTCTCATTGCTTTTCATCCATAAATACAACAACACTAATAAGTGACCACCCAGTCTTGCTACAGCGAAGCAGGAGTTTTGTTTTTAATTATTATTATTTGGGAGGTCTTTGGTTTTGGTGGTTTTTTGTTTGGTTTGGTTTGGGTTTTTTCCCCTGGTAAAGCATTAGAAGTTTGAGAAATACATGCAAGAGCAGCACCTAACAGAACAAACATTAGAAGAATGGTCATTTGTTTTACAGTTTTTGCCTCTAAAATAACAGCATTTGAGCCGGTTCAGTATTCATCAGCCTACACCATGCCACATCACAAACAGAGCCAATCTGCACATGCAGATTCTCTTCTCTTCTCTGTCATCAAATGTAAAGCAGCAGCACATTGAGAAAAAGAAATGCAGCATTAAAACTCTGGAATCTTTTTCCTGTCCAAGATTCAGGGGAATTTCAAGTAAATCACCTTGATTCTCACCTGACAACCAGAGCTATGGAAGAAGACAGACCTTAGTTACACAATAAATATTCATGGAGTTACATTAATATACGTGAATTCTACTGCTGCCTACTAGTAAAAATTAGTGAATTTATATTTCCCTTGACTACATATTTTTTCATACTTCCCTAAAGTACTCCAAAGTAGCTTACCATCAAGAAGCATGGTCACCTAAAACTACCCAGGGAAAGCAGAAATAATGCTAAAACTAATGGGGGG
>NW_009233645.1:0-17454 GCF_000690835.1 Fulmarus glacialis | reverse complement strand
TCACAACAACCCCATGCAGCGCTACAGGCTTGGGGAAGAGTGGCTGGAAAGCTGCCCGGTGGAAAAGGACCTGGGGATATTGGTCGACAGCTGGCTGAATATGAGCCAGCAGTGTGCCCAGGTGGCCAAGAAGGCCAGTAGCATCCTGGCTTGTATCAGAAATAGTGTGGCCAGCAGGAGTAGGGAAGTGATCGTGCCCCTGTACTCGGCACTGGTGAGGCCGCACCTCGAATCCTGTGTTCAGTTTTGGGCCCCTCGCTACAAGAAAGACATAGAGGTGCTGGAGCACATCCAAAGAAGGGTGACGAAGCTGGTGAAGGGTCTAGAGAACAAGTCTTATGAGGAGCAGCTGAGGGAACTGGGGTTGTTTAGCCTGGAGAAAAGGAGCTCAGAGGAGACCTTATCGCTCCCTACAACTACCTGAAAGGAGGTTATAGTGAGGTGGGTGTCAGTCTCTTCTCCCAAATAACAAGCGATAGGACAAGAGCAAATGTCCTCAAGTTGCACCAGGGGCAGTTTAGATTGGATATTAGGAAAAATTTCTTCACCGAAAGGGTTGTCAGGCCTTGGAACAGGCTGCCCAGGGAAGTGGTGGAGTCACCATCCCTGGAAGTATTTAAAAGACGTGTAGATGTGGTGCTTAGGGACATGGTTTAGTGGTGGACTTGGCAGTGTTAGGATAACAGTTAGACTCGACGACCTTAAAGGTCTTTTCCAACCTAATGATTCTATGAATATGGATAATAAGAGGATATTCCTTAATTCCTCTTCCCTCCCCCGCAATTGTCTTAATTATTTCTCTCATACCCTTAGTGGTGGCATTGAGAAATACTCCCAGTATGGCATCTAAAGAGCTATATTCCCTATTTGTTGAATTGCCAATCAAGAATACTGCCTCTTTTCTGCTTATTTTCTAATGCTTGTTCTCTAATCACTTATTTGAGCTTTCATCGGAAAGAGGTAAGGCATAATCTGAAATCTTCTAACCCATGGGGGCAGAATGCCCATTTCTGAGGACTGTGTTTTATAGCTCTGAGTATTTCACTTCTTCCTTCTGCTTTGTCACTTTTGTCCATCCTTGTCCTTTATTCTGTGTGGACTGTGTCTTTACAAGGCTACTTTGGGGGTTACCCCAGGTCTCATGTTTTGCTAGAAGTGCCCTCAATAAAACACTTAACAACTTGAAACTGCCCTTCTGCACATGACTACATGAGCTGTGTCCTTTAAGAACCGCTGTATGTTGGTCTGGTCTAGGGGATAAAGTGGCAGGTCAACTGGAATAGCTGGCAAACCAATGTCAAGTTTTAAGTCTCATGGATACTGTGGTGAACCGGGCTGCAGGAATAGCTAAGCCAAGGTACTAAGACAATCTGAATTAATTCAACACCAGTCTGTGCCATAACATCTGGGGCAGCCAGCCTAAGCTCAGTCGCAGCAGACCTGGGGACCACCACCTATCAGAAAGAGTTTTAATAGCCGGCTCTTGCCGTTGTGCCAGTGACCTTGATTATTACAACTGTTTCAATGGCCCAGCCACAAGGCACCTCACTAACTCAGAATCATATTCATGAATGCCAAGTGAATATCAACAAGATCAGCATTATTTACAGTCTGACTTTTAACAAGTGCCGCCTTGCATACATCATGGAGATTGGTGGATGGCCTCTGGAATCGACCCAGTATCATCGGCACAGGAGATACCGTGAGGGGGCAAGGGAGATGAAGTGGCTATATTGCTCACCTTGAATCTAATATTAATATTTATTATAATAATAGCCAAGCCATGCAAGGTGAGCCTTTTAAAGGGTAAAAAGTGAAAATGTGGCAGCTGGCAGGTGTTGGGAAAGGAAGAATGAGATTACAGCAGTAAAATAACACGGTCATTCAGAGATTAATGAGCAGCACAGTGGAATAAAATTATAGAGTTCAAGTATAAATAAAGCTAAGTAAATGTCTTTGATTCTCAGATGGATAAAATGAAATCTTTAAAGAAGAGTTTGAAGAAAAGTTGGTATGGTAGCACATTCTGGAAATACTATTCCATAGGTGTGGTGGAGAATAAGGAATGAAAATGGTGGAAGAAAAAGAGACCATGAAAGCTGTGCTGTTATTGTCAGGGCAGAGGGATAAGAGACAAATAGAAGGAAGAAGACAAAGAGTGATGGAGAGAGAGGGACAGGATGTGGAAGTTCTCTCCACGTGAAACCTTTGCCCTCACTTTTGAGACTTGTATTTCGAGACGATGATGCTCCAAACCACCAGTGCAGGATTTTTGCTCCAGAACGGTTGGTTTTGCAGGCCACTTCCCAGCACCTCAGCCAGGCTCAGAAACCGATCTTTAGTCCAAGGGTGAGTATTGGAGAAGTTCTGAAATTATTTTCTTGGAGTCTTTTAGCCCCAGTGAGCTTGATGAACAGTTGGGGCAGCTGCTGGCCAGCTGCTAAGCCACTACGATGATTTGGTGTGTCATGTCAGTCTCTCTGTTCTAAGTCACCTATACTTTTAATTTTTCTCTCATTTCACCTTCCATCTTTCATCAGTTTCTGGCTCAACCAGTGTAGTACTTTAAGCTTTAGAGAAAAGAAGAGGAAAACCCTGTTCTGAAATGAATCACAAAAGGAGACTTCTTTAGGACCCGTTTATTTATCTGTAAAAACTTCGGTTTATCCATTGTTCCCAGAAACTTGTAATATGTGGGGCTGGTTCTAGGTAATGAATTTGACAAGCTTGTTTGCTTCAAGGCAACCCCACGCTAGGTATTTTTTGCCTCAGAAGAGACTCTCTTCTCCTACATTAAGCATATTTTTCTATGAGCAGCAAGGCACGTAAGGGCTTGTTTCATATGGATTTGTGCCATAATACAGGCATGTGTCCTATTTCCCCATCATCATCAAGACAATAACTCTAGCTTCTTCCCTACAGTGCTCATCATCACTGTAATACCCTAAGGTCCTCTCTACAGCCCCTAAGCAATCGGAATAGCTTATGGCACAGCAATACTGTTGTGTTTCCTTATGGCTATGAATTGGGAGCATGCTTTCTGTTGATGGGCACTAGGAATGAACAATGCAGCATTAAGTTGGCTTCACTTGTTCTTCAAGGATCCAGGAATGAATAGTAAGTAATGATCCTCTTCCAGTCTAAATGCAGGGCACAGTGAGCCTCATTCCTATGTGCTCTTTCAGAATATAGGAGATGTATTTGGGTCTTTGGTAAGTTAATCGGCTCCAACTCCCAAGGGTTGATCTGCTTCTCTTCAGAAAGAGCATCACCACCAAATAACAGTAGTAGAAAGAAGGAAGCATATGGATGAAAATTGGCAAGCATGGATTGAAGACTGGTTAGATGCAGGTGAAGGTAATTGGTGGGAAAAGTGAAATGCCATCACAGACAAGCCAAAGCCCTTGCTGTCTTACCAGGTCAGTTCACAAGGTCAAAGTTGGCCTCTAGGTACGTTCCTTTATTCTGGACCATCCAGAAGGCTGCGATCATACCTCCTGAGATAGAGACTACTGTGCCTTGGTCTTCATTTCATCACGTCCGGAGTGGCTTGTTGTTGGACGTACACTGTGTGGTTGGTTGTAAAGGTCACACAGAATAAGACACAAAACAAGGTGGGAAAAAACTCCACGCCTTAAGAGTCAAAGTGTGCAGATGGAGGCAGCGTGTGCAAGACCAGAGCATGCAGCAGCAGTTCTCACACTTCATTGTGTCTGCGTGGCCATCAAGATCCCTCCCTTAAGGACTGCATGTCTTTTTCAGATGAGATTAGTATGCACTGGTTATACACCCAGCGTGCATGAACCAAAGTCTCCCTTAGCAGAACCCTTCGAAGCAACCTGCGTCTTACCAGGCCTCTCACCCCACACCAGCGTTACCCAAATCCCCCCCGCACTGATGGACAGAGTTGGCTTCCCCCAAGGTATTTGTTTCCCTCTTGAGCACCCAGATCCTTCTCTCTCCCTTTTTGTTGTATCTAACAACCTGTAACTAGTTCTTGGGTTAGTTAATAAATAGTTCTAACACTGGTTCTTTCTGTTTTCCTTTTTGATCCTTCAGGAGATTGCCTTTTGTTATTCAAAGCCGAAGGTACTTGACACAGAAGCAATGCAGAAGCCCCCAGGCTTCAAACGCTGTCTTGGCTGTGGGATCGTTATGCCTATAAGTGATCGCATCCTCAGTGTCTGATAAGCCTCGAGGAAGAACTGGGCAGAGAAGAATGCAGCACTCTGAATTCCTGAGGGGTGCTGGGAGGTATCCATCCATGCTGGGACTGGAGGAGTTTCACCTGCTGATCAGGGCCTTTCAGGATCAGCATTTCACCCCACCTAGGGACCCTCCTGCCTTTGCCTGACTTCCTTTACAAGGCTGCCCAGAATCTGGCCTCCTATCTGTGGGGGGAAAAGGTACTCCCTTTGTTAAGTTGGCTCAGAAACATCCAGATCAGATGGTTTTCTTTTGAGGCCCAGGAACTGCTCCTCGAGCTCTAAAACTGACCCTGGGAACTGCTGTGTCTCAGATTTATTACCTCGGGAGCATGTGCACTGAGGAGAACCTAGGTTCTTTGCTTTTTCTTTGCAAAAGGTCCAAAAAGTGACATAATTTACTGATATCATTAAGTCTGCCAGTGTCATCAAGCCTGCTGCCTGCTTATGTGCCTGTAAAGTCTCCAGTTTGGCATCAGTATAGCTTAATCTTCTCTTGGTGATCTTATGCTTCACTAGACCAGCTGTGCCCTGGATCAGTGCGTTCTTCCTTCAGCTGGCTCTCTTGCTTTGCACCTGTTTTGTGTACCGATATCACCAACCTCAGTTATGACATCTTATCACCGTTACCTTCCTGTCCTTCGGTACCAGCCTACACTCCAGTGTCTTCAGTACACACCCTGGTGTTGGCTCTGAGACTCGGGACCTCTCTTCTGCCTCCTGCCGTTCTGCCTTTGCCAGTGACATCTGTTACTTGTTTTCTGATTTTGAGCCTGACAGAAAACTCTGCACTTCAGTGTCTCGGGAGATTCTTACCACTTTGAGTGTACTGTCAGGGAAAAATTCATGTTACCAGTCTAGCTGCTGTGATAGATCTCGTTGGATAGGGAAGCGTTGGGCTCCGGCTCTCCTCAGCGCTCTGACCCTATTCACTAGCATGCCAGGAAATTCATTGCTTAATGAAAGCCATTTTCCCTGGCCCTTCCCTGGCCAAGACCAATGTTGTCACATGGTAAGAGGTGACATAGACATCTCCCTTGTATCCTCCCGCAGTATCACATGCCAGCTTGACACCAAACTTTCTCCAGGCATGATACAGAGACATTTTCAGTTCTGTCATTAATTTATCTTAGGTGCTCGGGGTGAGATAACTTCTTTCCTTGGTCCTTTCCACCTCAGACATAATGTGTGATGGCATCAGCACTGGTACCACCCTTTTCTAGTACTAGGGAGGCTCTGCCTCCCTTTCTGAGGAAAGCCTCAGTAACTGATATTGCCTCTTTCTGGGGCTCCCTCGGCTCAACAGGTTGATTCCTCAAGGCAGGAAAAGAGCAGCTCACGCTGCTGGGGACATGCATCTTGTCTCCTCTATGACCGATGGACTGTCCAGTGCAACCCCTGATAAAAAAGTAGAAACCACTTATTGCTTGTTGGACACTGAAGTCGTCTTCCCATTCAGACAAGCAGGACATCTGACAGTCTTACCAGGAGTTTTCTAGAGGTTCCTATATATTTCCAGATTCACAGTATTTTACGATTTCAGCCATAAGCTCAAGGAACTGAGGTCTGTATTTTTGGGTAAGAAGAGAAAAAGTAGCTGCAATATCATCTGTCTTCCTCCATGCTGGAGCTGTGGTGCATGTTTCAACACGATGGTAGGTAGGAAAATGCATGTTAGGGGCTGATTACAGAGCTGGTTTCCTCTTGGAGTTTAAACCTTGCCTTGCTGCTCTCATGGGTTGTACATCACACTGAAGGCAACTGATTTGTTATTGCACCCTTGACTAATGGTTTCAGGGTAGTATCTTAAAGGTAAAATGGAATAAACGGTGAAGTACAGAGTATCTGTGGGGTTAGTATGTTGGCAAAGCTGGGCCGGTGTGTTTAAACACACCTCTGGTGTGAACATGGTCATCCTGAGTCAAACCCAACAATGTCCATGGAAAATAGCATAATGACACTTAATTAATTGCATTTATGCAGTTACAATTAAGGAAAAAAACATTTTTTAAAGGTCTCAAATCGTCTCTTTTTTGTATTTATTCAAGGTAAATAATCCTTTCTGTTCATCTATTGCTACCTTAATTCATGTTTTCGCAAATATATATAGCAATACTGTTTGCTCACCACAGTGATGTTTCAGGATCTTTTAGCAGAATTATTTTCCCCCCTTTTTAATCCAGTTATCCAACCCATTGATTTGTCATTATCAGTTTTCACTCAAATTGCAGCATCAGTAGTGGAGAAGGGGGTTCCTGCTTCTCTGTCCATACCACTACCCCCTTCACTTCATGGACACTGTGCAGAGACTCACTGACTTTGAGGGAAAGGTTGAGCTGGCATTGAAAAACAAACTGGTAGCCATCACGTTTTAAGTTTTATTTTAATCCCATTAATATCTTCTGAATCTGTCTGGGCAGCGTACGCATCCTCCTGCTCATCCCCTTTGCCCCCAGGACTTTCTCTTCCTTTGGTACCATATGCCTTCAGTTGTTGTTTGGGATGTTTCTGGCTGTTCTGGTTTTATTGCTGCTCGTATTCCAATTTCTTCTTTTCCCTAATGAAACAACAAAAACATGCAAGCAGCCCTTGCTCCTACCTAAAAAACAAATGCAGGCCCCCGCACCCAGTGTGCATCTAGTTAACCATATGTGTCTTCCTCATCCTCCAAGTACTGCATAATCCACCAGGCTTGGCAAATCCAACCCTTCTTTCCTCCAATGCTTCACATCTTCACAGCAATTGCTTTCTTTCTCTGGCTTACTTGGCCAAATAGGCTGCTGGTCTCTTGAGACGGGGAGATGGATGCTGGGCATCTGCTCGCTTCTTCCTGGTATTGTGGTGGGCAGCGAGAGGGGGAGCAACAGAGGGGCAGATAAAAGCAGTGAGGAGCAGCTGGGCATAGGTGCAAGAAGGGCCATCAGCGCCTTCAGATTGTGTTTCCTTCACCAAAAATCACTTTCACCTTCTCACACGGAAGGAGAAACAACAACGTGCCTCTTTGTTGCCTCCCTGTACCTTGAGGTGTTAGAGGGAGGACAACCACACGAAACACTTGTGGCCCCTCCTGCTGATCCTGGGGTTGGTGACGAAAACAGAGCAGCCCTGGCTCACAGAAGGGTGCTGGGAGCTCCTGCAAGCAGAGAGACGGAAAATGACAGGACAGTTCAAAGTAACAGGTATGTGTGATTTCTCCTGCCGGTGCTGCCTTTCTCTCACACAGCCCAATTAACAGGGGTCACAGAGCACTGATTAGCTGCCTTGGCGTTTTGTGAACATAAAGCAGTGAAAAATCCAGGGTGAATGGGGGAGAGAAGATCAAATAGACACTTATCTCAGCACTCCTGCTCGTCCCAGGCATTTGCCAGCCTAAGGGAAGAGCCTTTTCAGAACAGGCCAACGCGGGACTGTGCTATATCTGCACTGATATCGCTGCTGCTTTTCTGCCTTCTCTCAGCAAAATAACAAACAAGTCACTCCCAGCGGCTGTGTCATGTGTAGGGTGCTTGCTAGATAAAAGCAGAATCACAGGAGAAGTGTGGACCATAGGCAGCTGGGGAAGATCAGAGCATGCCCTTTTGCCACACTGCCGTGTGAGGTGAGTTCAGTTCCTACAGCTGGCGTCTCCTTTTGGAGGGGTG
The DNA here is from genome assembly GCF_000690835.1 of Fulmarus glacialis. Classification (NCBI taxonomy): domain Eukaryota; kingdom Metazoa; phylum Chordata; class Aves; order Procellariiformes; family Procellariidae; genus Fulmarus; species Fulmarus glacialis. The sequence goes on along the minus strand of NW_009233645.1, from coordinate 9,608 downwards.
GACTAGCTGCCTCCCGTTCCTCGTGTGAGGGAAAAGGGGTGGAAGGCAGCACATATCAGCTCACAGCATGTAAAAGGGCATCTCCATCTAATTCAAGAGTTGGTGAGTGTGGTCTAGTAGTGCTAAAGAGCCCAAGCTGGAAACTTCCTTGGTTGCTCAGTTTTTCTGCAGTGGCTGGGGGGAGAAGTCTGCATGAGCGGACCTGGAACCTCCCTGCAGGGTGGGCAGCTGTGGTGACCTTGTGGCTTCCCCTTCTTCCTTTGTGCTCCCCTTTTTTGGGGGTAGCAAAGCAACGCTCCGACTTCAGCTGTCATACCCAGGTTAAGTGGCTGCACTTGCTTCTGTCAAGCCAGCACATGCTCCTGTGGTGTGATCCCTTATTAGACTAGACAGCCCACATCAGCTCTCCATTCTCTCTGCCTCCCTGGAGACACTGCCTCGCTCCATAGCTGTTCCTATTCTGCTTCTCTGTGGGATACAGCATATCTGCCAGCTCCCCTTCTAGCTTCCCCAGTTTTTATTGTATGGAAGATTGCGCGAGGTAAGATGGAGGAAGACAAGGAGCAGGGGTGGAGTATTCTTAGCTGCTGACAGCCTTGGTTTTTCTTAGCTGATTTTTTCCCTCGCCTGAATAGGAACAGTTCAGGGGTTCAGCTGGGAAGGCAGTCGACTCCCTGGCATCCAACTGCGTAAATCAGATTTCCTTAGCAAGATCGAGCAGCCTTCTGCTGGAGAACCTCCTGTCCCAACTTTGTATTATCATGTTGGAGGAAAGGTCCAGAACCCTGATGTCTTCTCTAAGCATCTCTTCAGCATATTCTTGGGGTGGTCTCAGTGCCACATTTGAGCTCTGGAAGCAAGTTACAGGGTGGACAGGTGAGGGGCGGAAAACAGGAATTTCTAGGGTGCTGAATTTACTCTGCTGTCCTCTACTTGTGTGGAAAAGTTGGGAGTATCTTTCATGGATGTGGAAAACTCTGATCACTCATGTTTCAGACTGCCAAATCCAGGAGTTAGACCAGACTACTTCAGTGAAGAGCTGCCGCTACTTAACATTTGATAACCAGCTATTTTTTTGTCCTTACGGTTTGAAACAAAACCATGGTTGTAATGTAGAAAGTTCAGCAAGGGTGAAGGCAAAGGTCACTGTATGTAGAGCTCAGTGCAATACACACTGATTCTTCAAGGGTCTTTCTCCTCTCCTTCACTGCCAATGCTCCTGACAGCCACACAGGTAAGCCACAGAATTACTTGAGGTTTGGGCAGCGTCTGCATTCAGAAAACTAGTTCTAGGACAAGAGGCAGGCCTGCACATGCCTTCTGATGGTCTTGTACTCCAGCAATCTGCCGTCTTTCTGACTTTGGGAAGAGAAACTTCACTCTGGAACCTTGACAAGCCCAGTTTAATTTTTTTTCCCCTATTTTGTGGTCTCATTCAGGGTCCATTAATGTAAGCTGTCCACCTTTTGTTCACAGCCCCTTGTACATCAGCTGGTCTTCTCCAGGCATAAATCAGAAGAGGGCACGGAAAAGCAGGATGAGCCTGGGTGTTTGTTTCCTCCATCACAAGGGCTCTGCCAGGGTTGGACCTTGCTGAGGTCTGTCACCAGTTTGGTGTGGCCGGGAGTTACTGCTTCCCTCAAGACTGTCCCTGGCTGGAATTTGTGAAGTCTGTCCCCACCAGTGGTGCAGGACAGTGGTGCAGCTAGTGGCACTGCTAGTTGAATAGGAAACGAAATGTGGATATTTAAAGCTTAAGGTCATGATTCCTGGATCTCCAGCTCCTTGGTCATTTTGCTCTGCTTCCGTGAAGTGTTTTGATGAGGGGCCCTTCGAGGTGCTTGTTGCCCTTGAGCCTCTGCCAGTCTGATTGCCCTGATGACAAGTTGGCCCATGGTCTGAGGAATACTTGCTTTCTGCTGCCTTGCATGCCTTCTGAGTGTGCTGCACACAGAGGGCTTCGAAGGAAATGGGGAATACACCTATCCATCCCTTTTCTCCCTCAGAAGGATGGGGTAGTATCTTTTTTTTCCCCGATCATGCCTGACTTAGTTTCTCAGTAGGGTAAATTGTTTGAAGGTAAAGTACAAGCTGGTCCATAAGGCTTCCTCCCCCACCTCAGATAAGAAAGCTCATTAATACAGTAAAAAAAAAAAAGTCTCCATTGTTACATGAGAGCTCAAGGTCAGGCTGGTAGTAGTAACTCATATTGCTTCTAAGGTCAACCTAAGCTCTCTCTTTCTGACAAGCCACGATAGATTGATCATGGGGGCCCTTACATTATTTTTTCCTTCTGAAATAGGCTTTGCTTCTCCTGACCCTGTTAATGATGTTTGACTGAGGTCATCCCAGCAAACCCTGAATCCTTCCCATTACCTTCTAGAGGGCTTGCCTTTGTGCCAAAGCATTGTACGCTTGTTAAGAATTAAGCTTTCCTGATCTCTGCTGTAGCAAAGAAGCTGTCTTCATTGGAGAGGGGAGAAATACCTTGAATGCCATCTGTCAGTTAATGCTCTCATTAACACCTGAGTGACTCCCAACACCAAGCTGGTGCCTTTTTGCCAATTCAGAACTTAAAAGGTGCCAGCCCATAAGGTGAAATATCTTCAGTTCATAAAATTAATTCCACGCTAAAACGTCTGTTCTAATAAGACCTTGATTTTTTTGTTGTTGTTGTTTCTTTTAACTAGAGAGATCACAGAGGCAAAACCAGTTCTCTTGCGTGCTGCGAATTAGATGCCCAAGAAGTCTTTTTTCATTTATTACTGAGAACCTTGTAAAAGCACCACTTGTGCTGGGTGGCTGAGGGAATCCAAGTTTTTTCAGCTTTTAAAGCTTTTACCAGACAGAAGTATCACCTCTATTATTTTTCTTACTGGCTAACTTTGTAAAAAGAACTATGAGAGTAATTATATTCGTGTTCAAATAGTCTTTGAGGGAAAGGCTGAGCTCTCCCAGTCTTGTTTTCCATGTTCCTCCCACATACTACTCTTGGGCAGGAGGTGGAGGAGGTCTGTTGTTGTTCCTGCTCTGTCGTCCTCTGGTTTTGTCAGGGTTCTTGGTTTTAACCTCAACTACAGAACAATATACTGTCTGGGATAAGACATAGGTCAGGCTTGCCATTTTCCCAGCAGTTTTAGCTCAAGAGCGTTCCAGTATTTACTCTTCCGTTGCATTTTGTAAATTAAATGAAACAAGAGACTTAAAACTCTGTCAACATGATAGATATTCTAGCCAGTGGGTCCAGGCAATTATTTGGAATCTGAACTTTCAGAAGGCTTATCTGTGTGTGCCAGCAGTATCTGAGCACCATTGAGAGATTTTTGTCTCCAATATTTCCAACTCCTTGCCCTAATGTTTCTTTTAATCCAATATTTACTCCCACAAGGTTGGGGGTTTTGTGTGGGGGTGGGATTTAGGGGTTTTTTTTTGAGGGGAGTGGAAAGAGGGGGGGCTTGTAGCAAAATTGGCAGCAATAGACCAGATAGGGAAGTGTGCCGTGACAGTAATTCCACAGTCGGGCCATGGCACCCTGCCTGCGGGAAATGCAGATTGACACGGGGACTCTCTTACTGAATCAGCGTTTGTTTTTGCTTTTGTTTTTTTGGCTTGATTTTGTTTACAGTTTCCCAGCCAAGATTTGATTTACTTTGGAGACTTTAAAACTAAAAGCACAAGTCGCTCTGCTTCCTCTGGGCACACGGATAAAAAAAAGAGAGTGTGTGTGTGTACACGTAATTCCAGCCCCAACAGTGCTGGGTTCACCCAGAAGGCTTTTCACATCGAGTTTGCCGTACAGGGTGCCTGTGGGGCTGGGGTCTCTAGGTGCAGCTGTCCCCTCCCAAGTGTGCACACCAGAAGCTCCGGCCAATTTTTTCCATATATCCCAGCAAAATTTTCACTGTCTCTTCCAGAGGTCTCCAAAGGAGCCCCTCTGGGAAGCTGGACATGGTGACAAACAGCGGGATGGGGGCTTGCTCCGCATGTTGGCCAGGCTTCTTTTTCCGACAGCAGTGTGGCCCCGTGCATTAAAACCCCGGGCAATGGGAAGGGTGCCTCTTCTGTGAAAATTGGGATCACCAGGCAGGGGGAGGAGTCCCTCAGCTCTCCCCTCTCCTGGAGCACAGAGAAGCCTCCCTCTTTGGGAGGCAGCCGGGCAGCAGATGGTCGGGCTGCGGCACTGAGCTCTCGGGGGGTGTATCATTTCTCTGACTGTTCTGGACGCTGATACCCATGTTGGGGAGGAGCCCCTCCTTCGACTTGCTCCCGTCGTCTTTATGCCCTGATTTTTTTGCAGCTGCTGCTAAAGATCACAGGCAACTTGAGCTGCAACCTCACTGGTACTCTTATGGATTGTCTGCTGTTATTCTTCCCCTTCGACACTGATGTGCTACGTCATGTCCTTCCCAGTGCCCCAGATTTCCTTTTGTATATGTAGAGGTCCGCAATGTATGATTAAAACTTTCAACCACAGGTGCAATTCAGCTTTGACCTCCTTTCTAATCATTGCAAAAAAAGGTAGGGACCTCTGACAATGACCCTGTGGTTTCAGAGCACAGCCAGGGACGAGACTAAGAATTGCATTGGGCTCACAAGAAATCACCTTGGGATGTATCACATAGATACACATGTACTATTCCACCGCTTCCCCACTACAGCTGTTCAAATTGCTTTGCACACTGGGTGACCACTGCAAAGTAAGGGATGTTGTGGCAAGTGAGGGAAACTTTGTCTGAGTTTTCTGAAATATTAATGGTGCTAGTGAAGTTGGGATGGGGAGAAAGACAGTCGGTGGGAAGGATGAAGTTTTACAGTTACAGAGTACTCTAAGGTAACTTTTCGGACCTCTTGTAGGTGATTTCTGTAATAGTTTTTCTTGGTTAATGAGCTGTATGGAAGATGCTTTTGCTGTATGGCAGTGGGAGGTAGAAGTGGTTGAGATATGGTGACAAGCATTGGGGCCCATGGTCTCACACTTTTTAAAAAATTGTTTTTAGGAGCCCCGATTTACTTTCACGGGAGAGTTGATTTTCCTTTGGATATGTGCTCTGAAATAGAATGTGTCCGTGTACCGGTCCGTTCTCCTTGGGAATACTCTGATTTGTAGAGAAAAGGACATTGCTGACTTAATGTTGCCTCTGATGGGCGAGTGTTGTTACAAGTCTCGGTGATGCTGAGAACTTCAAGAGAAGAGCTACCTCTGTCTCCTCATCTCAGTGATCTCCCTCCTGCCCTCTTCCCACCTACAAAAGGGTTTTCAGGGGTTTTCAGCTGCAGCAGAGACTCTGTAGGACTTGCCACACCTGCAGGTGTATCACCGTCCTATTTGTGAGCTTGAAAAAAGGCTATTTGACAGACTGCATCCAGGTCATTCCACTCCTGGACCCTGTCTGTCTGATTCTTGGTTTGAATTTTATGGATAATGCTAAACAATTAGTCCCGAGCATTTCTGCTTTGCACAGGGAAGAACCCCAAGGGCAGAGTTCTCACAGATTGCTGTGCTCCCTGCAGTTTTCTTCTCCAAACCAGGCGGCCTGTTTCAGAAACCTTTTTCAAAGGGAAATTTAATAGAGACAGGCTAAGTGAGACTAACCATAGGTGTGGCAGATGGGTTGAACGCGAGCACCCCACATTTGTCTGGAGAAAAGAGGCCGGCCCCCATGAAGAGGGAAAATATAAATTGGGTAAGATTGAGAGTGATTGGGAATGCCTTGAGACATCTGGTTCCCATCTCTGGTTCTCATTTCTATCCTTATTCAAAGCGACAAATGCACAGTAGCTGTCTTAGAAAATTGATGGGGGTAGGAACTCAAAGTACTCTTGAGAACAGAGCTTGTAATGTATCGGACACTGGGTGGATGGCGGAAATTTCTAGTGTTAGCCACTTATGTGAAAGTCAAACTCAAACCAAATTGGTTAAGTCAACAGAGCCAGTCCCCAGGGGGAATGAGAGTTACACAGGCAAAGATTTCAGATGATATTCTGGAATCGAGGAGCTTCCTGGATCAGTTTTCTTTGAGAGCAGCCAAAATGGTAGAGCAGGATAAGTGAACTCATGCAAGCGGTAAAAGTATCTGTCTGATCCATGCCTTTCCCTTTTTTTGGTAGAGAAAAATTTAGCCAGAAAAATAGGAGCAGATAAAGGCCTGCTACTTTTGTTGCTTCTTCCTGGCACCCCATGTCATCCATTAGTTTTTCAGGACCCTAGGAAAACTGTTTTTTCAGTCAATTTTATTGGAAATAGCCAGAGCCTCTGTATCAGATCTGATGAAATAATCTTCTGCCTTGAGCTCTGACAGAGTTGAACAACTGAACTCAGGGGGCTGAAACTCGGATGCCCTCTGAGAGCTTACAGTCATTCCCCTTCTACGACAGACTAAGCATCCAAATACATGTTGCTTTCCTGCTTTCAGGAAAAGATATTCTCATCACTGTTTCTGTTCTTGAAAGCTAGTCAGATCTGTCTTTCTTTTTTTTGTTTTAATCAGATGGCTTCAGTAAATATCTAATATTTAAGCTGTGTGTGATCAAATAGCACTTTTTAAAAGTCTATAAAGATAATCTAGTATCACGCTTTTTGCCAAGTTGAAGTCCTTGCTGGAAGTTGGATTGGATCTTGAGGTATATGAGGAAGGCACTGTGGGAATGCACAGCTACTTCAAGTAGGTGCACTGTGCACTGAATATTTCATTTTAAAAAAGGATCATTTCTGTAGTACTGGAGACAGCACAGAAACCATTTCATGAAACAGTCCTCCTTTATTGTGTTGGCTGAACTTTGTGAGTGTAGGGGACTGTTTCAAGTTGCATTTGTTTGATTGCTGATATTAGTGGGGCAAAACAATGACACTTGGAAATACCAATGTTTTGCTTGTGTTATGCAGAAAAGAGCGAACTCCAGGCTGCAGAAGGCACTAGCTCTGGGTACATTCAGGCATCTGTTGTTAAATACAACCGGACAGCCGGTAAAACTCATCCGGTGAGAGGAGTTATCTCTGGGAGGTCAGCTTGCATTTGACGTCAGAAAGAAGCAGGCTGGTGGGGAGTGATCTCCAGGGTGGTAGCATCAACTTCTCGCCACTCGAGGAGGAAAGGGAATGATGCCAGGTGGACATGGCTTGAGGAATCATGTGGCATCTGTTCCTTCGTTCTTGCAGTCACTGTCCAGTCATGGTCCTTGCAAAGAAGTCCAGTCTTTGCCAAAACGTGTGAAGTCTAATAGCTAACTTCTTGTTGACTTTTAACAATCTTATTCCAGTTGGATCGCACTCCTCTATCTCTTTGTTCAAAAATAATAGCTTTTGTAGTAGTTAGTAATTTCTCAGGCAAATGCAATTCTGTACCGTTGGCATGGTTCCATCAATCATATAGAGTAATCCGTTTGTGCCAAAAACCTATCAAGTTGAGCTGCCTTTTTGAGAGCTGGTGGGAACGTGTACCCAGTGGTGTTCTTGCCGGCATATGGACTTCCCGTGTGTGCAAGAATGGCTGGGGCATGGGGGGGTCCCCCTTTGCTGTGCTCAGGGTACACAACTCAAGCAGGCTGAGAGAGCCTGGCAAGTCTCAGGACTCAAAGTGATATGGACAGATCTCAAGAAAGTTTTATATTTAGGGACACACGGCCTCACCAGCCCTTTTTCATTCTGTCCCCTGAAATTTCCAGCAGTCAGAATAAGGACTTAAGTTTCCTTAAAATATAGACAGGAATTCTTTTAGCCTTAAGCTCCATCAGCAGTCTAAGGTGTGTCAGATGGGGACATTTACCCTCAACGCCAGATGAGGGTAGGAAATGTGTGTTTCCTTGGGTTATATGGTGAACTGCTGGCAACGAAAGGGGGACTTAATGTGGCCCAGTTAGCAAATGAGAGAGATCATTTCAGTAGCGGTGTTTATGAAGAGCTCGAGTGTTCACCTTGATCATCTGGGAGACTAGAAAGGAAAGAGTCCTCCGGGCTGAACCCTGTTTGGGAGATACACTCATGTTGGGAATGGGCTTTGTTGCGCGGCAGGGTCCAAGCCACATGCATTAACTGGGCTGTGCAGATGTCCCGCCAGAGCCACTGGTGGAGGAACAGTCCGAAAGTGGCAGCACCTTTGGGCATGGAGGGAGAGGAGAATGGGGGCCACAACAGGAGTATGGGAAGCATACAGCAGCAAAGCGAGGCAGAGATGATCAGTTATGGAAAGTTTCAAGCCACTGAACCAGGGCATGGAAAACTACTTAAGAGGCAGAGAGAGGAGTGGGGCTTGGCAATGGCAGATGTGAGGAGCAAATGGAAAGTGAAAAAGAGGGTCTCTGCATGAAATGAGGAGAGGTGGAAGGGGATCAGACTCATTGGCTTCATTGCATCCTATTTAATAAAGGGTCAATGTTGGTGCTGGCACAAGGGACTGCCCATCGGGATAGAAAGAGGATGAGGCTGAGTTAGCATCGTATTTAGCTTGTTCTTTCAGCTTTCTGCTGTAATGCAGAGTCCTGTAAGCTATATGTGTGTAATGTGAAATCCCATGGTGTTACAATGAGATTGCTGTGTTTTGGGAACCTGAGTTACAGAGCTGCACCTAACCACAGCTGTTGGGGGGCATGGTTTTCCTTCAAGTGTTGGCTGTCTCTGTGTTGTGTTTGTTTGAGTTGCTTGGTTGCACCAGGTGTTTCTGGCATGGTGAACTACAGTGAGTGTGTGGGACTTTGTTTCCTTGGTTAGATCCCAGACATTTCACAGCTACCTGGAGGACATCATCAACTATCGCTGGGAGCTGGAGGAAGGGAAACCCAATCCCCTGCGGGAGTCCACCTTCCAGGAGCTGCCCCTGCGCACCCGGGTCGAGATCCTGCACCGCCTCTGTGACTACCGCCTTGATGCAGATGACGTCTTCGACCTCCTCAAGGTGCTCTGGGCAGCAGGGAAGGGGGAAACAGTGTGGCCACAGGAGCTGGGCCAGATCAGTGAATCTTCCTGGGAAGAGAAGGGTTGATGCTATTGAATGTATTTTAAGGCCAGGCAATGGGCGGCGGCGCTGTGGGTCGGCAGTTCCCCATCCCCTCCCCTGCCTTGCAGAGGACCCAAGGCTCCTGGGGCCCTTGTCCTGTGCGGATATATTTGTAACACGGGAGTCACTAAGTAAATTGGCTTCATCGGCTACTCTTCCTGCAAAGAGTGAATTTGGAGATGCTCCAACTGTAATGGCAGGGCTGTGAGAGCCGAGACTGCCTTGCTGAGGGATGGTGTGAGATGAAAGGATGGGGCTGAAGTGTACTGGGGGAGCTGGGGGAAGGGTGGTGTCAGGGAGGGGGGAGGGAGCTTCTCAGGGCTGTGCGTGACTGTCGCCAACACTAATTAGACCTTCCCTGTCAGGAGCACCAGAGATGAAATGTTAAGACGAGAGGGGCCATTCAAATTAGAGATGCCAATCTAAATCCCTCCCTGGACAGAGAGGGAACGTTGCCTTCCCCCTGGAGTAACATTTTCCCAGCTCAGCCCGGAGGAGCAGCTGTACTGCTGCTGTGGCATGGTGGGAGGGGAGGAGGGAGGGAGGTGTTTGCGGAGGGGTGTCATCATGTTTTGTGTGACAATGTGGCCGCTTTTCAACTTGTCACCGTCTGGCGGG
>NW_009233644.1:0-4227 GCF_000690835.1 Fulmarus glacialis | reverse complement strand
CTCACTGCCAGCCTGTATAACCAAGAGCACCAACCCCACGTAGAAACTGATAATCAGCAGTATAGACAGCCAGTAAGGTGCTACAGACCAAAACTCCCAGAACAGAGGCAACAACTCTGAGAGCAAATAAACCAACATTGTGAACAGCGAGTACTAAACTGATATAATGAATGCTTACAACAAATTTGTTTTAACCTGTTCTGGTCAGATGTGTCGTTATCTCAACCCTTCGAGCCCTGTGTTGGGCGCCAAAAAAGGACTGTCGTGGTTTAACCTGGCAGGCAGCCAAATACCATGGAGTGGCTCACTCACTCCCCCCTCTTCCCCCCAGTGGGACGGGGAGAGAATCAGAAGGGTAAGAGGGAGAAAAACTCATGAGTTGAGACAAAGACAGTTTAATAGAACAGAAAAGGGAAAATAATAATGATAATGATAAAATATACAAAATGAGTGATGCACAATGCAATTGCTCACCACCCGCGCTGACCGATAACCAGGTAGCGATCGGTACTTCCTGGATCACGCCTACCATTCATATACTGGGCATGACGTCACATGGTATGGAATACCCCATTAGCCAGCTGAGCTGGCTGTCTTGATTATGTTCCCTCCCATCTTGTGTACCTAGCTCAGTCAGTAGACATAGGAGCTGTCCTTGGACTAGGGGGGCACTTAGCAACAACTGAAAACGTCAGTGTGTTATCAACATTCTCCTCATACTAAATCCAAAACACAGCACTAGCAAGAGATTTAACCCTATAGCAGGACACACTGATACCCCCCTCCTTCAATTATTCATAATTTATAAGCTTATCAGTTCATAGGGCTTTGCATGACAAACAACAGTAAGAAAATACAAAAGAAATCAACACAACCCTGTCATACAGAAAAAAACCCAGCCCTCCTTGGATCCATCTGACCTCAGCTAGGACTGAAACGTGTTGTGTGGCAGTCGTTCAGAGCTGTGTTCTATACGGCTCATCAACACCACATCCCATGCTTCTACTACCCCTCCAAAACATCATCAACACATCCTCTCTCTTTGTTCTCCAGAAGCCACAGCCCTCTCTCGTTTTGATGTTATGTCTGGCCTGCAACATCTCATAGCAGACCATCAAGCCGTCCTGTCACCACTGTGTCATTGAACCCTCTGCAGGTTCAAGTGTGGTTGAAGGCTGAGTCCAATCAAACTGGATGTGCATTATAGAGTGGGTAAGAATTAATTCCACCTTTTTGTCTTCTTAGGGAGGTGTTGGTGTGCATGCAAAGAGATCAGTATCAAACCAGCCGACCTCCTCCCTAGCTTCTGTGTTTCTCATTCAGCGTTTGTAGAACACCTACAGCCACAGGACCTTGGTCTGTGACAAAGGCTGACAGGCGTTACGACAGTTCAGCAGTTGCGCAAAATTAAAACTTCTTATGAACAGCTTGTCCAACATTATTGCCACCTTCTCAATCCAAAAAAGGCAACAAAACCAAACTGAGAACTGAGATCACAGCCCTGGTATAAAGAACACTATGCACAACTTACCAGCAAGAACAGGTGAGGCTTGGGCTCACTGAATTGCTCCATTTCCCAATTTTCCTCTGAGGCTGCATAGTTACAGACACAGTCTCAACCTGAAAATCTGTCTGAATATTCACAGTGATAAATATAGGCAGAATTATTATGCCTAACCACTATACAGTGCAAATCCAACTCAGTGGAAGGACTGTAATTCAACGGTGGCAATCTGGGACTTGCTGTCAGCTTATACAAGACCAAACTGGATCACTGAATTCATCAGCAACACTCTACATATTTAAGTTGACTGAACTAAGGACCAGGCAAGACACAGACAGAGGTAAAAATGCAAGACAGAAGATGCCTCAGTCTCCCACTTTTCAAGCATCCAGTTTGAACATTAGCATTATGTAATGATGCTGGGAAATCAGTAATCAGAGCCTTTTGCTTAAACATACCAGATATCTTTCCTCCTGCCTCATGCTGGGGGTACGGATCATGTGATTCTGTTCTCCTCTCCAGTCTCCGAAACGTCGAAAAAAATAATTGGATAAAAATCGATTGACAGGATCTCTAATAATATTGATGTACACCGGCTGGTCTCCTCCAAACCTGGTGGGAAGAAAAATGGTGAATCTCATCAGAAGGTTCCACACAGGCATACGTACCCGTCTTTCATCTGACTGTTTTCAAATTACTCTGAACAGAAGTTCAGAGCTTTTACAAGGTTAGTAGTGAAACTGAGAAGCTTACAACTAGTTACCAAAATTTTGTAGAAGCGTGCAAAATCTCTTTAGGATGAACAGTAAATATGATATCACATTAAGCTACATGTATACTACAAACGTTTTAGTTTAAGACCATTTTTTCCACTGTGTCAATAGTTTTGCTTCTTGCGTTTTCTCCTCACTGTTTTCAGATGAAGAACCTTCTGCAGCTGAATCCAAGGACGAGCATTTCTTCTTCTCAACACACGTTTCCCATCTGGGAAGTCACGTCAGAGCAGGCACCGCCTAACACTAACTGCCATAAGGCAGCCTTGGATCACCTTCACCTGTACAGTAAGTGTAGTAACGTGCAAAGGATTTTGCAACATTCAAGCTTATTTCAGAAGGCTTCCTTTGGATGAACTGACAGATATGCATGGTATTTCCATCTTTATACTTGCTGGGACTTGTGCAGATCTTCCTCCCCTCACCCCTAGCCTGCACCATCAGCTGGATTTGAGGTTATTTCATGGTTATGCAATGCCTTATCCTTGTACTGCACTTCATGAAGATTTTTTTTTTAAAAGTCAATATGAAAATTCCTGCTTCAAAAAAGAAATTAAGTATCAATTTCAAGTACACACAAGCCCAAGGAAAAGGAAAGGGTAAAACCAGCTGTGACCAGGCTCTGCAGAAAAGCAAAATGCAGCACAGGTACCTGCAAAATTTAGAGATGAGAAGATAAATCAGAGTAATTTAATCAGCTCAACTTTACCCTCTTGTATGCCTCCTCCTGGTAGTTAATGACAAACATCTTCAGTTTAATAGGTGGGATACAAAAAGAGGAAAGGAGGAAAAGGGAGCTTAAGAAGGTCTGTGATTATACTGTATTTTCACAGTGTTAAAATATTGAGTGCATATTTTATGTCAATACACAGCATCAGGAGAACAGGCCTAACTGGAAGAAAAAAAGGAAAGTTGCTTACACTCTTCCGTGGTAGAAGAGTGTAAGCAAAGGACATTGAAGAAGGGACATTTATGCTATGGAACAGACTTATGGACTCCAAATGCTGTGCGATAAAAAACAAAATAAAATCTTTTTGAATTGAGAAGTTCATAGGATAAATTCAACTGGGAATTTGCCTGATCTAAGTATGTGAATTATGTTTCTCCCTTCTGTTTCCCCAACTTAGGAGAACAATTCTTACTTAAGCACTAGCTCATGCTTTATTTTGGGGAACTTGAGGATATAGCCATATTTAAGTATTTAAATGCTGTTCTGATGATTTTATGAGTCACAATTTATATATTTTCTTTTAAAATGTAAAATATTAGATTAGAAGAGAGAACACTGAAGACACCCTTTAGATTAAAAAAATCCTCTTGGCTTCTCTTCATCTTTTGAGTCAGATGAATAATTGAATATCTATAATAAAAGATCAGTGCTCCTCATAAATATCAAAGAGCCAGCAAAATTGTTTAAAAAAAAAAAAAAAGAATTTTAGTAAAAGACAAGAGAAAAATCCCATACAGTTTCAACTTGGTCTTTATTCTGCAGGATTCCCCAGACCACTAAATACACTCTGCAAAGGCTTGTCTCATGAATAACTATGCATATCAGTAATCTCATTGACCTCAATGTTACAGTACCACTGCTATAATTTGAAATTCCACAGACAGCATAAAACTTTAAAACAATCCAATTAAGAAGGCAGATGCTCTTTGCTTCCTGATTAGTGCACAGCCCAGTTTAGACATTGGTGTGCAAGGGAAGTATACTGAACTCAGTACCTTGAATTTTTCTCTGAGCTTATCTCTGCTGCTTTTTGTCTTTATACAGAAATAGAATCATAGAATCACTAATGTTGGAAAAGACCTCTAAGACCATCAAGTCCAACCGTCAACCCAACACCACCATGCCCACTAAACCATGTCCCTAAGTGCCTCATCTACACGTCTTTTAAATACTTCCAGGGATGATGAATCAATCACTTCCCTGGACAGCCTGTTCCAAGG
>NW_009233643.1:0-5477 GCF_000690835.1 Fulmarus glacialis | reverse complement strand
GTTTTGGTTGTGGGGTTTTTTGTTTGTTTTTTTAATCTAGATATGCGTCCACTAGACAACTAAAAAGAGAACCAGGTGCCCCCCATCAGTTTATTAATAACAATCTCTGCATCACCATTTGCTTGAGCAATAGTCCTGTTACAATTTCTTTCATGAGACCAGCCTGGGAGATCCTTTAAACATTGGAATGGAAGAAGGCAAGGATGTATATAAAATTCACATATCCACAAGTTAAGTTTATTTTCTCCATCCTGGAATTTACAAGTTTATCTGGCAATTCATGGTAAGCAGGCTTGACCTGGGTCCCTAATGCAGGACAGTATTAGGTACCAGCTACAGTGCACATGTGTACAGGCACACTTTTACCTAATCTAAACTAGTTTTAGTTATAACTTCCCTTCTGTGATTCAAAAATTACAGCCATTTTTAATATAAATCATGTCCTGATTGGCTAGTGACTATTCTTAATTGTGTTTATATTTAATGAAAACATCTAAAAATAGTTCTTCTCCATTATTTTCTCTTTTTAGGCTATTCCTTCTCCTTCCCTCCACTACTACATCACAATGCCTTTTTGTCTAGGGATACTGAACAGGGGATTAAAATGTGTTAACAAAAAAAAGGTTATGGACTGTGAGTCAGCAAGAACAAAAGAACCAAATACATCATGTAAAAGCTAATAATATTTAGATAGGGAGCCCAGAATTTAGCATTTTCATTATATTTTTCAGTTAGCATGAAAGTTTAATCTTCCACTAATCATTTAAAATGTAAAATAAACAGGGTTCTCAGCATATCACAGTCTATACTCGGGTCCCCAGGAGAGTGAAAACCACAAAAGAAATCTAACAATATGATGCTATATATTCTGAGATATTGCCATTCAATCTGATTTGCCACATGCCCATACATTTTAATGCTGACTTCATTATGAAATCTCTTCTTGATTAATCATTGGTGAACAATGACTAAATTGCACTCCAGCATCAGCTTGAACTGGGGCATTGTTAACAGGAACATTCATTTGAAAAGTGTACCAGATGGGCCAAGGAAAGGTCAGTATGGTACTACCACACTAACAATGGACAAAGCTCATAAACCAGTGGCAGAAATTGTCTCAGTTGAACTGAGACTACAGTGGCTTTACAGAACATGCTGTGAGACTGTTTAGTTAATTTTTTTTTAAATCATGTTAAAGAAATGTATTATCAAAATATTTTACAGCATTCACTGCCTTGCTACGGTCAACAAAAAGAATAAAAGGCACGTGAAGCTATTGAAACTTCTGAACTATAAATACACGTGGATAGACTTCGGTATGGACTTCTGCACATTAAGAACAATTAGCACATTTAATTATATCTTCTATGACTGTACAGTTTTCCATGGTATTTGCATAGCTGTTTAGCATCTGAACCAGTCCCAATCTGAAAGGTTCTTGGGTCCTGTAAGACTCGGACCGCAACTTTCCGAATGCATTCCAGTTCTTTCCTCCAGCTTATTGCTTTTATGGTAAAGACTTGCCTTTACAATCTCTAACATGTTTCTTTTTAATTATCACCTACATAACCCTCACTGCTATGAAACAAAAAGTGTACTATCATTTTCCCAATTTATAAATAGACAAGCTATCTCTAAACACAGACAACCAATAGATACTTCTAAAATAAAGAATCCTGCTAAGGTGCTGGAGTACAAAACTGCCCTAAAACCTTCCACAACTGCCATTTCAACACTGGAAGTGCCACAGAGCATTCTCAATCCACCTAAAATTTTGACAGACCGCCCTTTGTTTCAACCTTATCTCACACTTGAGTTTGGTCACGATCCTCTGGGACAGCTCTGCCAAGCCCTTTGAGTGTCTTAATTTGCTCAGCATACTCAGAGAGCACCTACTCTGCTTCTTCCTGCGCCCTGCTCAGCATGCTACATCAGGCTCAAACAGCAGGGTAACGCAGGGGAATGGAAAACCTGTACAAAATACATGGAACCCCACACAAAGTCTCCTCAAGCCTCCTTTCACTGTCCTGAGTGATAAGTGGTCAGAGGTCTTTAGCCCAGGCATGCCATTAGCGAGTTTTTTTAAGTGAACATCTACAATTGCTGTGTTTAGCCATGCTAAAAATACTATTACTACAATGTCTCTGCATTTCCTTTAAGCTTACATGCCCCCCAAGTACCTGATAAATACTGCTCATTTATTGACACTGATCTGTCATTTGAGCAAATTTAAAATAAAGAGATCATTTCATATTGGCTTTTTCTTTTTAACCACAAGGAGAATTTTCATCACATTATGGTAGTCTATACACTTTACTACACTAGACATATTTCAAGGTTAATAAGTTCTGGCAAATTGATATTTTGAAGTTACTAAAGAAAATGTCATAAAATAACCTTATATTTGACATTTTGAGATGAGAAAAAAATTATCACAGGAAAACTGTAATCCATGACTTCTAAAGACCATCTCTTTCTTCTAATAAACAAATGTAAGTAAATATTTTCTTAACACTTAAGTTTCCCTTTCTTCTGCAACTACCTTCCTGCACATCAAATTCTACTTCATATAATGAATGCATGACAATTAGTTGGTAGACTGGAAATTTTTTTTTTTTAATGCTTGAAACTGTATACAGAGGTACAGCCTACATGTACACAGATGTATAGTCTGAGATGTTTTAGGGGTCTTGGGCTTGTTTCAGCAACACATGATAGCCAAACCTCAGATACACAACCGCATTAGCTACTGGAGCTGTACAAAACTATGTGGAGCCAACTGGAAAGATGCATTTTTCTGCTAAGCTATGAAGTCCTCACAGCTGAATCACAGCAATTACAAGACAGGAAAAATAAAGTTGCCCACCCAATAGCTTGCAATTTAACCCTGTGTATCTGTTTTTGTTACATATATTTATGGGTCTTAAAATAATGCAGAAAACAGTGAGCATTCTTGAGATACTCCTTTCTTGCTTGCTCAAGGGCTTTTAAACTAACAGCAGCACATAATATAAAACAATTGGTTTTGTTTTCAGTAAGGTTAATGTCCTTTCCTAAAGGATCACAAAAAGCGTAAGTCAGATGTTGAATTCATAAGCAATATACAAGGGTCATCTGAAAGACTGCAATAATCAAAATCTTATAGAGGAAAGGCATAGCTATACGAACTTCATATCCAAGTGACATTCAGATTTTGCATATAAGAGTTTTCAATAATATATAAAACCAGAAAGTGACTTTTAAGACCTATTTTATATTAAGGAAGTATTGCAGCAGGTGTGGCAAGTATTACAACACAGAATTTCAAGAAAACAGTTTCTAGGGCCACTGTACTCAGTCTAGCACTGATCATAAAAGCTCCATGCTGTACTAGCTTGAGATTATGATACTCTTGTGGTAGCACTGCTAGCTGAATAAACCACCTTCACCTAGTACTCATGAAACACTTAGACCCTCCCTACACAAATGGATAAACCCACACTCCTCCACAGCAGACAAAAGAAACATTGTCCATATCACATTGTGCTGAAACTACAAAGAGAGAGAAAACCCTTCCCTCAAGCTGACAAACCAATGAAGAGAATACTATACAACCTCCCTACGCTTATTCAAAGTAGGGGTACTTCTCTGAAGATCAACACATTTTTGTGAAATTCAGTTGTGGATCCCATATTGTTCATTATAACTTCTCTTTTCACCTACGTGATGATGGGGCCTCTGCTGTCGGTTGCTGGAAGGCGAATGCCAAGAGAGTTTGCCGTCAAGGTCGAATGACTTTCTTACATTTGTTCTTCAGAGGAGACTGAAATAGGACAGTGGAATCGAACACACCGTCAAATTCCTGTACACGGTCAAATTCCTGGAGCCCCGCACTTTTGGTCCTTTGGTCTCTTTTAGCTGCTGAATCAATACTGCATAATTGCGCTCTCAGCTTTCTGCGCTGGTTGTGCACTGTTGAATGGATTGCCTTCAAGGGATACACCTTCACCCTGAGTACAAAGCTTCAGTTTTAGGGCATTACCTCCCTTTCTACAGTCCAAATCTACTTTTCAGCATGGCATTCTCATGTCACATAAGAGGACTCTGGATGAGGTATGGCAACATCATCTCTTTCCAGTGTTGCCACTGAGAAAAGTTTTCAAGTTTCCACAATGCTAGAGGCCATAGGGAAGAAATTATTTTAGTTTTATAGAGGAGTAAATGCTTAGGGTTTAATTAGATACTTATTGGTTAAAAAAAAAAACATCCCTGACAGAAAAAGGTGGAAGGTACTTGTGGCACACATAGTATTATTTGGACAGGAGGTTGCAGGAAAGGACAGGTTATAAAGTGGCTTTCTCTAGTATAAAGAAGAAGAAAAGTAACGTTTACCATCTGTGAAACATGATGAGATTACTTATTAAACCAGCACTCCTGAGTTTCTGGGGTCTGTTATTAACTCACATTAAGAGCTTTCCTTTTCAGTAGCACCTTTAGGAAGTATTTGGTTTGGTGACTACCTGAAAAATTAAAGATCAGAGGAGAAGTCACTAGTTTGTAAGGAATTTTTGCAGCAAGTGGATATTCCGCACTTCTATCTACATCTGATTAGCTGTGTTAGATCATTCTGGTGTGTAGTGATTGTTTATAGAATCATAGAATCATAGAATCATTAAGGTCGCAAAAGACCTCTAAGATCATCAAGTCCAACCGTTAACCCAACACCACCATGCCCACTAAACCATGTCCCTAAGCGCCTCCTCTACACGTCTTCCAAATACTTCCAGGGATGGCGACTCTACCACTTCCCTGGGCAGCCTGTTCCAAGGCCTGACCACTCTTTCAGTGAAGAAGTTTTTCCTACTGTCCAGTCTAAACCTCCCTTGGCGCAACTGGAGGCCATTTCTTCTCGTCCTATCGCTTGTTACTTGGGAGAAGAGACCAACCCCCACCTCGCTACAACCTCCTTTCAGGTAGTTGTAGAGCGCGATGAGGTCTCCCCTCAGCCTCCTCTTCTCCAGGCTAAACAGCCCCAGTTCCCTCAGCCGCTCCTCATCAGACTGGCGCTCCAGGCCCTTCACCAGCTTCGTTGCCCTTCTCTGGACACGCTCCAGCACCTCAATGTCCTTCTTGTAGTGAGGGGCCCAAAACTGAACACAGTAGTCGAAGTGCGGCCTCACCAGGGCCCAGTACAGGGGCAATATCATCGAGGAGATTTACACAATGGAAAAAGTATATAATGTTTCAGGGATTTTCATGGTTTTGTGCTGGCAGAGGCTACTAACTGTGGGTATAGTGGAATCTGTCAACCGTCTTTATGATTTTGCTCAGCTCTGGTTTTAGAAACATTCAGCGGGTAAATTTTAGACTGCAGGGAATTTATTTCTCATTATGACTTTAACAAGAGCATGCCTGGTTAAAGGCTAGATGAGGATATTACGGGAAGTTTCTTTCAAGGTGAAGTCTTGATTATTAATTTATTTATATTTATATTAATT
>NW_009233642.1:0-4802 GCF_000690835.1 Fulmarus glacialis | reverse complement strand
ATGGTGTTTTACCGAGGAGAAAAAAAAAAAATAAGGAAGAAAAAAAAAAGGGATAAGGGAATACACCAGTACGGCATATGTGCATTTCCAATTTAAGGGTACTTTAGCTGTATTCAAACATTCAGAATAAAAATAGTACCCCGATTTTCTGACTAGGTGCGTGCAGACATGATACCCACACTATGGATTTGATTGCTTCACTGTTTTGCAAATGAAAAGAGAAGTTTAAGGAATTATTTAAATGATGCCCCACACTTTTTTCGAGCTGACATGGAGCAATTAAATGCATTAGTTGAAGCAAAAAACAAGAGGAGGTGGTATTCTAATTAAATTAAATAGTTCTTTCCTACACTACTGCTTCTTGCCAGAAAGGTATGAAAATCACAAAGTACAGTTTAGATTATTTAATTAAAGTTTTTTTAAAAAAAAAATTCCAGTGGCTGTTACAAAATAAATAAAAGATTTTAAAAAAAGCTTTAAAAACTACACTCTTTTTGAACATCTTTGCAATGCAGTGAAAGTCTTCATCCAATTTTCTTCTGTTAAATGAATTTAAAGAAAGATCCATGGGTTATCAGTGGGCGTGGTTCCTGGGTCTTGCTCCATTTCCACAGGTCTGACTGTGATCCTCAGCAGGTCACTTATGACCATGTTTTTAAATGTTATTTTTGGTCTTGGGAAACACAGACAGATACCTAACAAAAGTTTCAGAAGTGAACAGCTACCAAAGTGCCATCCATTTGAGTGCACATTTTAGCATAACTGGGAAATATATGGTCATCTGTTTTATGTGATTTAATGCCATGTAAGGCGTTAAATATACTTTAAACCACACAGTCTGTCAGATAACTTTCTTTAATTAATACTATATTATTCCGAATAAGAATAGTCCAAATATAATTTTTCTAAAATTCTAAACTAAAAGCTGTGAATATTTAGAAAAAAAAAACTTTATTCTTCCTCTAACTTATTTAAATATATTAAACTTTTATATTTAGATATACAGTTGTGCGTCTGAATTTACACAGATTATATTCAGTAACAGTCACATCAATATTCCCGTAATGCTTCTGATGTGTCTGGAAGCTGAGTTTTTTATTAAATATTCTTAGTTTTTTTCTGGCAGATTTTTGTTCAGAGAATTTCTATCAAAGATAGATGTGTTTCTTTATCTAAACAGTTTTTGGAAAGTTATGTACCTGTATCTCTTTAGTAAATACTTAATTACATTATCAAGCAAGACTTTTTATATTAAATCTTTAGTTCCATATAGCTAAATTCTCATCTATATATGCCTACATAGCATTTACTTTATCAATCAAGTGGATTTATATTATAGTACATAAACTGCAGATGGACTTACAGACGTTTCACTCCTTATGCATGTGTACTTTCACACCTCTAATGAGACTGCTATTATGCTCCAGTGTCTATAGCTAATCAAGTTTAACCTAAAGGAACTACATTATGAAGTTAATACTTTATTTGCAATTTTATTGCAAAAACTTCACTTCTATCTTTAAGAATATGAAAGACATGCTTGTCTTTAAGATCACTGAAAAATCACTCACTTTCGTCTAATAGCATTTTCCAACTGGACAAAATTGCCACTCAGTACCTTGGGAATTTAGTTTGAGTAAGTTGCAGCTTTTATGCTTGAAACGTAATTTCAGTGTGTGCTGTAAATACATTAATTCCCCATTAAGGTTGGAAAGCATTTCAAAATATTGTGATAACATTTTCAGTTATTTTCAGTGAGGAAACATCAGCATTTACTTAGTGGTTTCTTCATCATTGCAAACAAAAACCTATTCTATTAGGGTAGCTAAAGTTTTAGCCTGACAGCTTAGCAGATGAACCTTTCTTATTATTTTTTTTCATGGTGGTTTTCCTCTATCATATGATGCTGAGAGGTTTATAGAAGTAGGTATTAATCATAATCTCTTAATCCCTATTTTCTGGTTCACACTCCAGAAATTTGTGTGGCCTCAAAAAGATCCAGGCTGAAAAGCTAATCAAGTCTCAATTGCAAGAATGCATTTGAGATAGTTGTGGATATAATGAACTCCACTTTATAACAAACTTCCATTTCTGCTATGAAATTTTTTGTTTGATAACTGTTTTTACACGTGAGAAATAAACATTTTGAAGCAGATATTTTTTGGTAGCACCTCTGGTGCTTTGTGGGCTGTAAAAACTCATCAGTGTTGAGCAAACTAGAATGGCGTAAAGTTCAGACACCTAAGTCGTAAATGACCATTAGAAATTGGAAGAGAGCGAGGAACATCTGTACCTGTATCAATGCAAGAACATGTTTAGAGCTGCTTCGCTGCCATAAAAATGTCAGAACTATGACAGACCAAAGACAACTATCTTCTCTCTGGCCATGCTTCCATTGGGTGCCTAAGGACAGCACGAGAGAGGGGGAAGCAGTGTAATTGTAATTGTGCAGAATAAGCTTGCAACTTCCTTTAAATTCTGGCTTGTGTACTTCCACCGCCCTCAATGGATTTTTCTTCCATAAACCTGCCTGTCTGTGTTTTTAACACATACAACCCATACGAGCATCCAAGCTACAACAGCCAGAAGCAAGTTGTTTTACTGTATTACTACATATTGTGTGACTAAACAATCTCCTTTTGTTTGTTTTAAACAGCCTGCCCACTCCTTCCACTTGATGTCCCAACAGCCTCCACTGGGACTGTTTCTAGATGTGGCCATGCCAGATGGCTTCCTCAGGCCTGGAGAAGCTGAGCATGCCCAGCTTTGATCCTCATGTCATTGATCCTTTTTGCACAGTCTTGTAATGTCTGGAAGTCTTGGGAAGACTTGCACCCTGCCTTTTTGCACAACGCCTGAGTTTCACCTAGAGTGAGACAGAATCATAGAATCATAGAATCATTAAGGTTGGAAAAGACCTCTAAGATCATCGAGTCCAACCGTGAACCAAACACCAGCATGCGCACTAAACCATGTCCCTAAGCGCCACACAGAGACAGTGTGCAACCATTTCTGGGTGGTTTGCTTGACCAATAGTCTCACCGTTGGTATCCTGCATGTCTGTCTGCCACCCTTGGTAGTTCTAAAGCACATACTTGATGCACTGTAGAAATGATGATTATTCAAACACTGCAGTGAAAAAAGAAAGAACAATTAAGATAAACCAGTTATTTTTATATATTTTCATAAATCAGCATTCTCAGCAAGATGTCCAGTACCAACCTTTCACTCCTCCCACTTTCATCTCAACTCCTCATGTCAGTCATGTTGTGTGATGAGTTACAAATGGCTAGAAATAGTGTCAGGGTTTAAAGGTTTGAGGTGACAGTTTGAAATCACAATGGCATTAACCTTTTTTTACAATATATTTTGGACCAGACCCTTGGCAGCTGTAGTGGTGTTCCATTGAACCCAGTAAGCAGAGCTGATTCCATGGCAGCTGAGAATCAGAAAATTCAAAGACCGAAGTCTTATTTATAATGACAGAATGATATTAAGAGAACCTCAGAGGGACACTCAAGCACTGGTTTGCTGAAGTGAGTGCTGAACCATTGCAGCCCTAGAAGAACAATATTACCCATTTACTTTAAATTTCCACATCGAAGCCTCAGAACAATATTATTCACTTCAAGATTGTGTGTGCTCTACTTAAAATAGATGACATAGGTGCCTTGACATGACAGTATTAAGAATTTTACTGGGATAATTCTAAAAGTCTCCATGTAGATCATGTAGATCCACTTGTTTGTTTTGTTGTTGTTTTTTTTGTTTCGTTTTGTTTTGTTTTGTTTTGTTTTTTTTCTGCTCTGGTTAATACCAAATGAGTCATATTAGTGATTTTGCTGCCACATTACTGTGAAACTGCACACATCAACTGTAGCCTGCAGCTATCAGGAAATGAAAAATACCTAAGAGCTCCTACTGAGAAATGCAGTCTGTATTGGTATTAACATCAGTCTGCAATTAATATGCAGAAAAAGAAAGGGATGTTAAATCCCCACTAAGACAATTTTTTCCCTTATTTTTTTATTGCCTAGAGTCAATCAGTGACTTCAAATTCCTCTTTAACTGGACACAATAAGTTCATCAAATAGGGCAATGTATTCTTACATATTACCTACTCTCTACTGAGGTATTCTTAAGTACTTACTAATACTGTAGCATAATAACTTGCAACATTTATCTTAGTTACAAATTTTACTTTTTTTCATACTCTGAAAATCCAGGAGACAAAGGAAAGCTAGCAATCAGCAAACTAGTACAAGTAACTTCTGTGACTTTCGTAATGGAAAGAGAAATGGAACATGCAAGTGACCGTTCAGCAGAGCTCCAACAAGGCACATGCAGCAGATTAATTTCAGAAGCAGGACTTTATGAAATCCAACTCTTCGTGAAGAAAGACTGGTTGTCACGTAAAGTACAAGCAGTACCAAGTTTAGAAAAAAATAAAAAATACCTCTAGGTCACTTGAACAGTCCAGTGATCCCTGAACTAAAGTCCTTTTTCTGTCTTTCAGTTTGTTTGCATTTTTCTGCAACGTAGGCTAGACTTCGCAATGAGCTTTGTATTGCTCATACAGTCTCCTATTCTGAAGTCCCAGAAACAACATTAAATTTACTTTTTTTAATGGCACAAGCAAGACTGGAGGCATTTTGGAGCTTAAGCCTGACATTTATGCAGGTGAGTGAACCTTTTCATACCTGTCCACCAGGGAAGGTGGACAGAGACCATAGCTCCCATGAAAACCATGAGAACAGGCTTCCTGAACTTGTGTGAAGAATTGGGCTTGCTGAGGAGGCACG
>NW_009233641.1:15523-47869 GCF_000690835.1 Fulmarus glacialis | reverse complement strand
CCCGAGCGTCGTCCCCGCTGCGGGCTGCGGAGCGGGGCCTGCCGGGGTGTGACCACTGCCGGGTGCCCGGGCTGCCTGGCATCGCCCATTACGCCCTGATGGGCTTTTTTCTCCAGCTTGGGGCGTTAGCTTGGGGTGTTCCAAGGCGAACCCCAGCCTCCGCAGCATCGGGTCCTTACTAGTACAGATCCTGCGTTTGTTCTCTGTATTTGTTTGCAGCAGCGTCACTCGCATTCTAGCGTTGTAATGCGTGTGCACATACATCCTAATAAAAAGAAAAAGCAAATGGTGAAGCCTGTCCCAGTGGCTCTTCCATGCAGACTGGGGAGTCATAGTTTGTGCCGTTTGTGTAAGTCATTAAGCTGCTTGGGAAGTCCTGCAGTGTTATACGTGATTTATATTTTTAATTTCTAGACTGTTGACATAATTTTAATGTGTTTTTCGTGTGTGTACATCTTCCTCCTTGTGATTAAGCAGCATGAGTAACTGCAGCTTGATCTGAGTTTGCATATGATGAACTCATGTAATTGAAAGGGCTGAAAGAAGATGAGCTCTTTAATGGCGGCTTGTTCTGTCAGTTCAGAAGGTAACGACGTTGGTTGTCCTCTGCAGGTTGACCTGTACCTTAGCGTTCGGAGGTGCAGCCCCGCTTTCTGCCAGTTTTTAAGGAGAGCTCAGGGTGTGAGATGTTCACGGGGTCGGGGGGTGTGGACGGCCCCTCTGACTCCCAGGCAGCTGCTGCGCAGGATTATTCTTCCTGCCTTCAGCAAAACAGCTTCGCTGAAAGCAGCTCTTGAGAAGGACAGAGGCAATTGCCATTTCTCAATTGCCAGGTTTCCTGTGCTTAGAAAAAGACTTGTGGCAAAACGGTGGAGTTTTGCCTGAAGAGGGAAGAAACAGTTTTGAGGAGTTTCTAAAGGCATGCTTATTTGCTGCCCCTCCTAAAGATTTTTTTATTATTATTGTAATAAAGATATTGAGTTGCTTGGTTTAAGAGATGAATTTTAAAAGCCTTTCCTGGAGAGCTGTGTTTTGTTTTATGTAAATGCAGCGAACCTGTGAGCGTAGACCTGGCTGAGCCCTGTTCAGCCCAGACGAAGTCTTTTGTCTCGCATATTTTGCGAAACTTGGAAGTTCATGGAAATGGTTTCAGTAGTTCAAGGAGCAGGTCGCTGAGAACTTAAACTTCTTTTTAGTCTTTCCAGACAGTGTTATCTTACTGTCTCGATACCACTTGAAAACTGAAACAAACTATTTACAGGAGTTAAACTCAGTGAGCAGTCTTGGTTCCTTCCCGCTGGCAGATCCAGGCACACAGTAGCGCAGGCATGAAAAAAACCATTCGATTATGTGATGTGATTTTTTGTTTTGCTTGGGTAACCTTGGGCGCTACTGACAGCGCGTGGAAGGAGTTTGATAGCGAGGCGCAACCTTTTGTAATCTGGCGAGTCCAATTTACAAAGTCCCTGCAACGTGCATATTAATTCTGCAAAAGACTAAAGGCGAGCGGTTCGTTCTTTTGCTGGGCCTGTGTACAGAATTTCACAACTATTGACAGCCTGAAACCACAGTTCGGTTTTTCAGGACAGGCAGTTTCAGTCAGCCCTGGGTCGTCTGCAGTTAGAAGTCCCCCTTCGGGGGTGCGTGGCTTTAGGAGATAATGTACACTGAAAAGCACCTTCGCGTTCTTGAAGTGCATTGTTTTTTTTGGTGCTTTTAAAGGTCCTGTACTCTAGGCTATTGATCTTACCTCTCGCTCTGTCCTACTTTTAGAGGGGTAAATGTATCTCACAGAGCGTGAGTGCCATGACAGGAACACGGGTTGTCAAACAGAAAGCAGTCATCCTTCAGCTGAAGGAGGAGGTTTCTGAGTTTCATCTTGTGTGATGTGCAGTGACCCTTTCCCCAGCAGATAAGACCGTGGGTGCTCACGTTTGGTCACTTGAGAGGTCGTGTGGCGGCAGGTGACATGTTCTGCGTGCCCTGGTTTTGTGTTCCGTGTGTTGGTATCGAAGGCAGTCTGATGTTTTTTCCTCTGTGTGTGGTTTTAGATTTCTGACACACTGAAGCGGTTTGCGGTAAAAGTAACTACAGCCAGCGTGAAGGAACGGAGAGAGATCCTCAGTGAGCTGGGAAAATGCATTTCTGGGAAAGGTAAAAGCTTTGGGGCACTGTTCTGGTTACCGGGGTGGAGAAGAATGTTAGAATGTTTTGTTTAAAAGGCTGTGTGAAACTTGTGGGTAGTTTTTTGAAGCAGGGGACTCGCAGCGTTTGGAGTCTATGCTTTCTCACAGCGTTAATTCTAAGCGTGGGTTTTGAAGGTAACACAGAACTCCAGTTACTAGCATGTGTGCTTTTCCAGTTAGTAGTAGATAGAGAGAGATAGATATATATATATATATGTAGAGAGAGAGAGAGTGTATGGAAGATTTTAGATAGTCTTAATAAAACAGTTGAAACAGATTTTAAAAAATCTTTTTGATTTCTCTCATTTTCTGAAGATGACTGTGGAATAGCATGTGTTCCAATTTTGCCCTTATTTTTAAAAATATGCATAAAATGTATAAAAAGAACTCTATGATCCTTGCAAACAATTTCATAGATGTATAGGGGCTGTGAGCAGTTCACTGATTTCAGTTGTGAAGTGAATCAGGTATGTGTTAAAGATTAAGAGCTGATTGATTTACGAAGAAATCTTTTGAAATACATTCTGTTACAGATCTTCCAGAGGGTGCAGTAAAAGGCCTTTGCAAACTCTTCTGCCTTACTCTGCATCGATACCGGTGAGTAAATTGATGTAGAAAGGCTGTATTATTTAATCTATTAGTATTTATGTATTTATTATTTAAACTGGTGTGGAGCATATGGAAATGTTAGCATGCAGTGTCACATAGATGCCTATGACACTGAAAGATGGCATCTAGTAATTAGGCTCTCAAATGAGGTTTGACATTAAAAAGTTTTACAATGCTTGCCTTGTGTTTCACTTTTAATTTTGAAATTAAAACTTGCATCCTGTGGTTCAGTTTGCAAGAATGAATGCCCGTGTCCTCGTGAAGCAAGACTAAGATGTCTTTTAGATGTCTTTTAGGCACTTTTTAGATTGGATTAAATTGTGGCCTGTTGTAGAGAAGCTTTTCAGAACCTGTGTTTTCTTCTGCAACCTACCAGACAGCCTCAACTTAACTTCTGTCAGCTGAGGAAGGGAATGGAACTTTTTGCCAGAAACTTCTCTTCTTGGAACAGCAAGGATAAAATAACTATTAGCTCGACTGCTGAAATGAGAAAGCAGAGCCCTTTGTGTGATGCAAGTGTAGTCATGTGTAATGTTGGCAGGATTTATAATATTCACGGAGATATATTTTTCATTTTAGCGATGCAGCATCCCGCAGAGCCCTGCAGCTGGCTCTTCAGCAGCTCGCGGAATCCCAGCCAGATGCAACAGCAAAAAACCTTCTGCAGTCACTTCAGTCTTCAGGGATCGGCGGCAAGGCTGGAGTTCCCAGGTGCTGGATAAGTTGCTTTGTGTGGAAGCAGTTCTGAGTTGCTGGTAGTTGCTCTTGTGTTCAGAATGATTTTGCTGCTGCTGCTTGCCAGAGGTGTTAAAAACATTTAGAGACAAAGCTGTTAATGACCACTCAAATGTTCCTCTCTTACCTCTTTCATGTCTTCAGGGAAAGCAGGACTTTCTTGGTGTTACTGCTGGTGGATTTGGTCTGAGTTACGGTTTTGCCTTTGTTAACCTTCAAGTCTGGAGAGATGAGGAACAAACTCTTTTATCAAGAAACAGCCTCCAAAATTATTAGGAAAGGGGATTTCCTCTCCCATCTGGTGTTCAGCTGGTGGAATTCAAGACCTTATTATAGACAGGGAGATAATGAAATTTGAAGCTGAGCCAGAAGCAACGGCTCTTCTATTGTGGTAGCATGTGGGAACACTAGTGGTTCCAAAAGGCGTCTTAAGGTATTATTCAGCTGATACAGGCCACAGAGTGCCATCCTGCAATGCCTCCATGGCTGGACAGAAGTGTGGCTTTTAGAAAAATATTAAGGCTTGCAGTGATACGATATTCACCCTTCAGTTGCAGTGGCTGGCCTTGTGCGCAAGGACGCTTTCTATGTTCTTTCACTTAGAGGGAGAGATCAAAATGGGGTGAGGATCCTTGGGGAGCTGCGATCTGTTACCTGAAGTGGAGGGAGGAGGTGAGAGTTAGCAGAAACCAGAACTGGGTAGTGTGCCAGGAGGGAAAGCTGAGAAACGATCTGGCAAGCTAGGGCTGGGAAGCTCTGACAGTAAAGAGCAGCAGCAGATGAGAAATCTTGAGTCACTTTTTGGGCACTCTCAGTTGGCAAAGTATTTAACTCTCATTTCTGTAATGCCACTGGGAAGATCCAAAAATGGTCTTTCTTCTGCTAAGGTTTTTCATTCCTAGCAGGTAAGGTTTAGCCTCTTTCGTGCCATTCAGAAGTTCTAAGTGTTAAACGGGAGCTGGGACACATGAGCAGTAATTATTTCCTTTAAATGCTAAGACTTCAGCTGTATTTTTCTGTGATAAAATTGCCTTGCTTGTAAGGTGGTGTTCTGACTTGGGCAAAGACGAGTCTGTTACGGACTAGTAGGTGTAAGTTACATACTGGGAGCTGTAGATTTACCTCCTTCTCCTGTTCGGTCAACAGTAAGAGCAGTGGATCTGCAGCTCTGCTGGCACTCTCCTGGACATGCCTGCTTGTACGCACAGTCTTTCCAACACCTGAGAAGAGACAGGGAGAAACATGGAAAAAACTGGTAGGTTCTTTTTGGTTTGCAGAAATATCCCTTTGGAGATAAGGACTTAAATATTTCCAATGTCTTTTAAGTTGCTGAAACATTGCAAATAATTCTGAACAAAACTGATAATGTCATGTTAAAATCCAGGTTTACATGACAATCTTTTTTGCTTTCTGGTGTATTTTGATCTCTCCTATTCCGCTGGAGAAAGCAGGAGGTGTATAAAGCATGAGAGTGGGGCAGTCTTGCACCTGCGCAGAGTTACTCTGTATGCTGTGGTGTGTACCAGTGTTTCTAGACTAGGTGTGCTAGTGGTGCCTCCGAGGTGCAGTCTGCAGCATGGCATGAATTCCTTGTGTCTCCCTTGAAGTAGTCGCATGTGATATTCTGTCGTATAGTGTCAAGTAGCTTTTTGCTTTCTTTTCACCTACTTGAACAACCTTAACTTGCGACCGTGCTCATAGCACCTTGGAATATAATTGGAACACATTTTAAGAAGACATAATCTGATACAAATTTGTGTTTTCAAAGTCAGAGTTTCCAAAACTGTTATGCACGGTTCTGCAAAGTGGTGTGTGTGGGATGAAAGCAATGGCAGCTTGTTGGAAGAACTTACATGACCTAAGGACTTTTTCCTAAGCAGATTCAGCTAATCACTGGCATCTGACATGTCTTGTTTGATCTGAGCTCTCTGAGAAGCAGGTGCATGAAGGTTTTCTTGGCTGTTTCCCTTGGCAGGTGGAGGTTCAGTGTTTGCTCCTTTTGGAAGTCCTGGGAGGTTCTCATAAGCAGGCGGTGGATGGGGCCGTGAAGAAATTGAACAGGCTGTGGAAAGAGGTGATGTATGCCTTACGTGACCATACTCAATAGCTGTTCTAGGTTCTGTTGTGTTAACGTGCCTTGCTCTTTTTCTTTTCAGAACCAAGATCTAGTGGATCAGTACCTATCCGTCATTCTTGGTCTTGAACCAAACCAGAGTTATGCTGCAATGCTGGGACTTGTGGTGCAGTTTTGCACAGCCCAGAAAGAGATTGATATTATTAAACGATACAAGGTAAATCTGTTGTACTGTGGTTTTTTTTGGTAATAAGTAGCATCACTTCTCATCAGGGAGAAGGGGGCTGAACAGATGTCTCAGTGAGGTTGGTACTTTGCATCTGCCCCTGGTTTCATTATTTGTCAATTCAGTAGTCACGTACTTCTGACTAAAACATCTGGGATAGATTTATAGAGGAGGTGCCAGATATGTGGCTTTTTGCTGTGGCCTCTGCATTTATGTAGACGGCCAACGCTGCAGCTTTCTGCCTTCTCCCATGTTGTAGGAATGGAAGGCAGCATTTAGCTCTCAGTGCATTTTGAGTGTTGGGCTGAAGGGCAGAGCAGAGAGCACTGATCTCGGTGTGACTGTCTTATGCGAGGATGGAAGCAAAGCTTCTGCATAGTGGATAGGGCTTCTTCTGGAGGAGAATGAGGTGGGGTGTCAAGCCTGGCATCCTGATAGTGTGTGGGGAGCTGTGTATAGGTTATGGTGTGGCTGTAATTTGGTGTTTCTGCTTGTTCAGAGTGCTCTTCTGGATTTCTACTTGAAGACCATCCTTATGAGCAAGACAAAGCCTCAGAAGCACGTGCTGGTGAGACATACTGTTACATAGCTGTTTGTGCTTTTGTCTTATGTGCAGCGTCCACTGCTGTGCTGAGGGCTTTGTTCCCTTTGCAGGACAGCTGTTCCCCGCTTCTTCGGTACATGTCTCACACTGAATTCAAGGACTTAGTTTTGCCAACTCTGCAGAAATCCCTGCTACGGAGCCCTGAGAACGTAATTGAAAGTGAGTTTGTCATCTCTCTGCATTGCTCTGTCAAAGAGCATGAACAGTTGTTCCTTAGGGGTTTGGAGTTGCGGGGGGAAGGTGTATCTATCTCTGGACTATGCTTTTGGTCCTGTGAGCGCAGGCGGTAGGATCGTCTGGCTTCTAAGGATTGGATGTGGGGTAGGATCGTCTGGCATGTGATCCCAAGTGTCTGGGTATGTGATAGCTACTGTTTGCACTGAAGAGAGAATTTCACAGATGAGCGCTAAAAATAATCCTAAATTAATCTGTCACTGGGCATCATTTTCAGTGGTGTTTTTTCCTACTCCTTACTGACCCTGTCTGCTTTTGATGTGAACTGTGGGGAAGGGTGTATTAAAATGGTAAAACCAGTTACTTAACAAAATGTAATATGCCATTATCTCTTCTGTCTTCAGCAATCTCTTGCTTGCTGGTGTCTGTGAACCTGGATCTCAGCCAGTACGCTCTAGACATTGTGAAAGGACTGGCCAGTAAGTACTCTAACTTCTGGAGGGAATGATGAATTCAGAATAAAGCTTTCTTCAACTTTCTGGCTGTACCTCTATCAGCTTGATTACTGGTAAAGAGGTTGTTTTCTGTGGGAGGGAGGATGATGCTGTAACTTGGAACTGGAATAGTTCACGTGACGGTTCCAGAAGCTGAGTCAAGCCACATGTAAAGATATGTCCTTGTCTCGCTGATTTTATGCAGTTTGTTGTAAGGAGCTCTTAGCTTGTGCATTATTTTCTAGGTCATCTGAAATCCAACAGTGTGCAGCTGATGGATGAAGCAGTTGTGGCATTAAAGAACTTGGCTCGACAGTGTAGTGATCCTTCGGCTGTGGAGTCACTGGGCAGACACCTTTTTGCCATCTTAGGGGGTGAGTAAATTGTAGGATAAGCAGTGGGGGTGAATAAAGGTTTACCAGCTTCAAGGAGTTTTGTGTATTGTGTTTTCTGTTGTCTTTAGCTGCCTGTATGGTAGGGGTGGCTCAACCTGGATCAGGTGTAATGGGGCAAGCTTTTGTATTTTTAGAGAAGATTCTTGATGTAGCACATAGCCGTTGTCTGTCTGTAAGTCAGTGTCACCCATTTGTTTCTTGTTGGCAGGCTCAGAAGGGAAGCTGACAGTTGTTGCTCAGAAGATGAGTGTCCTTTCAGGTGAGGATCCTAGAAGAAAGCTGCTTCTCTGGCAGGGAAATTCAGCAGAAGGCTGAATAAAAAGGATCTGTACTTAAACCTTTAGGATTCCCTGCCTGTCATTCCGAATTGGCTGTGGTTAATGTCATAGAGGGTGCTGGATACCACATGCCAGTTTTTGATTTTCTCTTCAAAGGAAATAATTGGCTGGTAGGCTAAAATGTTTTATGCAAAGAAGATGATGACTGTGTCCTGAGTAAAAATGAAGACAGAGGTCCTGCAGTGTTGGTACATGGTGGATGTGACATCCAGATGTAGTGACAAGAGAGGTGTCTGTGCAAAGACTGAAATGTGAAGGATCATTCTTGATTGTTTTTAGATTGTGCAGCAAGTGCTGGTAGCTTGGGAACTAAGGAGAGAATTGTGTCCTTTCAGGGATTGGCAGCCTTAGTCACCACGTGGTTTCTGGATCCTCTAGCCAAGCTCTGACTGGAACCGTAGCTGAGCTTTTCATCCCGTTCCTGCAACAAGAAGGTGAGACTTCTTGCCTTTGTTCTGGGTTTGCTAAGCTGCTTTCATCTTGAGCAGGATTGTCATCTGGCCTGTTATGCAGGATAAATCCGGATTCTCGCCTGTTGTGTTATAAAATCCCTTGCCCTGTTTTGATGAGCAGCCCCAGGGAGACAGTGCTGTGTCTGTTCAAAGCATGAGCATTCTTTTCCTGCCTCCTCCTGATGTTGTTACCCACTTTCTGTTTTATGTTCCTGTGTTTTATGCAATTGCTGTACTGATGTGAGCTCTGTGTTACTTCCTAGTTCATGAAGGCACTTTGGTTCATGCAGTCTCTGTCCTGGCTCTTTGGTGCGTTCGGTTCACCACAGAAGTTCCCAAGAAGCTGGTAGAATGGCTAAAGAAAGCCTTCAGCCTTAAAACCTCTACTTCAGCTGTGAGACATGCCTACCTGCAGTGCATGCTAGCCTCCTTCAAAGGTAAAACTGTGCGGCTGTTAATAACTCTCTTGACTGTGTGGCTTAAGAGAAGAGTAATCAACTTTTGTACTTCCTGATGTAAGTAGATAGCTGTGTGGATTAAGAAAGATTTTATAAGGCAGTATCTGTTCAATGACTCCTTTGTATTTCTCCTTAAACTCTCTTTTGCCTTCAAGTTCATAAAGATGGTTTGTCTCCTTGTATAACTAGCATCACTGCCCATTGTGCTGTCTTTTCATATACCCCCAAAGTAATTTTTGATTGCTTTATTTTTGTTTTATACTTAGATTCTAAGGTTTCTAGCTCAGGGACCATGCTTTTGTTTTATATAGCACCCAACACACTGGCATCCTGGTCTGTGGCTTTGGCTCTCAGAAGCTTTAAAAAAATACAAAAAAATTAAAATTAATATGTTTGAAATGAAGTTCTTCAGAAATTCTAAACTTCTGGTGAGGCTTTTGAGATTTGCTTTTGTTGCTCCTATCCCCTTTGACTTCAGCATTTCATCCGTGGGTCAGTAAGCAATCAGGCTGATGCCTGTATGCGAGATCTCCTTTGTTGTTGATGCAGTGTGAATCAAAAAGATGGTATACATTTGCTTAAGAGATCAATAACTCAATGTGTTGTATAGATACAATGGATTTGCCATAATTTCCTCAATACGGGTACAAGTGAAATTGTAATTCTACATTTTTCTATTGTAACTGCCAGGAATTTCTGTGCTGTCACAGGGCTGAAAAAAACCACTCTAAAAACTACTTGGATATCACAGGATGGTGGTCCTTTCAGAGACATCAATATGGCAAACTTGAATTTGCTCATGCTTGCCACGGGCAAGGGGGATTCCCTGTGTGTGATGTGCGCAGCTGTTCAAGGGATCAGGGCTCAAGATAATTCATATTCCAAAATAATTTACTCACCACTGGAACACTGAGTACCGTTGCTTTGACCCACCCAGTGACGCATCCAACTGGGGCATAAAGAAAACTGGGATTCTAACTCTTACAAGTTTGTGGTTAAAACACTACCTGCAAATACTTAATGTAGAAAGTCACAAGATCTATTGTGTGTGAGGTGTTGCTGCTGGAAATACCAGGAACACCTAGCTCAATTTCCATGGAAGTGAGTGTCACAGACCAGTGGGATTCCTTGACTTGTGAATGTTTGAAGTGGAACAGATGGTTGTGGCTTGTCAGGAATTTCCCTCTCTCGGGGAAACATAATCTTTGAAATCAGACTTCCTGTGATTTGAACCAATTCCTTTAATGTAACTGAAACAGCATTTTCTTTTGCATCCCTTAAACAGAAACTTGTATTGAGATGGGACTGTTTTATCTGTGAGGAAAGGACTAAGGTGGTTATCGTCTAGCTTTTCATGAAGTTTAATGATAGTAGTGATTGGCAAATACTCTGGGAGATTCAGGGTCTTCCCAGTATTTGTCTGGTTCCTTTCCTTGTCTCATGGCAACAGAAGAACCATTGACACCCTTGTGGTGTAAAGTGTGAAGGACCATATTGTTTTGTAACTTGTCTCTTTCTGTCTCCTCAGGTGACACGTTATTACAGGGAGTGGACTTGCTGCCAATGCTGATCCAGACAGTAGAAAAAGCAGCATCTCAAAGTACTCAGGTTCCCGTGGTAACTGAAGGAGTTGCTGCAGCTTTGTTGATTTGCAGGATGTCTGTAATTGAGGGACAAACTGGTAAGGTCACGAAACATTCAGTAGAATCCAATATAAACAGGTTCTGAGGGTTAACACACTTTTTCTTGACAATGTGCAGGAGATGCTATTCCTTAATCTGTGTATTGTTTCTGCATAGAGAATCATTGCCCTTTTGTAAACCAGGGAAGGGTTTATTCCCATCTCTCGGTTATGTCAATGAAGAATTCTTGCTCTTCCATGGCTTTGCAGATTCCAGCTTCCATTCACTTAGGACAGTATTCCTCTTATTCTGACAGAAGACCTTCACCCAGACCTTACATGCTAGGGACTTGACTGATACATTAAAAGTATTACTTGCTTGTTATTTGGGTAGTATTTTTACAAACCATCTTTGGAAGGCATGAGGACTGGAATTCTGTCTTCCATTAGAATGAGAGGATATTACAAGAACTGTCTGAATTCATATATCTGCCAGGATATAAAATCCAGGTGTGTTCTGTCTATCAAAAGCAACAACCACGTCCCTCCTTTCCTTAATTTTTAGGAAGGCTTGCCCTATAAAAGATTAAGGTGAATGACTTTACATTTCACAAGCGTAAGTCAGAGAAATATTTTTTTTTCAGCAGGTGTTTTTGAGGCATGCTTATAGTTCTGAATGAGAGAGATGAGGGGCTTTATAGCTGAAGACAAGTAAAGCTAGAAATAATTTGAGTGATTTCAGGAGGGAGAATTCTACTGTATTTTATGTACGCTGGTGAGTTCTGACTTACTTTGAAACATCCTTGATAGACATCTATTCTTTTCCTGTCAGAGTCTAAGCTGGGTGGTTTCTGGCAGCTGATTCTGGATGAGAAAAAACAAATTTTTACATCTGAGAAGTTCTTGCAGTCTGCGCCAGAGGAAGGTAAATTGTCAGTTATTGTGTATCCAGTTGCTGTTTAATTCTATTAGTACTTATAAGAGCTACTTAGAAGTTGCTGTTAGCAGTGTTCTATGATCCACTGAGGATCCAGTTTCAGATTAAAATGAACAGCCTGCGCTTTCAGAAGTACATCTAGACTGGTTGTAGTCTAAGCTTGGCGATGAATTAATTTATTTCTTAATGAACAAGAGTTATCAAACATTTATAATTCCAAATGTGTATATTCTCTAAAAGTCTTTCCAATACAAAACGTGTTTGTGTGGTGTCCCAGTTTGTAAGTAAAGAGTTGCAGCCAATCTAAGGGACATGGAGAAGCCTAAATTTAAGAAGATGGTGGGAAAAAGTAAAATAAGGCTGGAGAAGAAAACATGTAGGTGAAAATCTTAAGATATGTGGGGGAAGAGTAATAGCAGATAGGAAATCAGTTGGGTTATAAATTAGTTTCTCTATGCTCTGTTTTGTTCTCTTGTGTTTAAAGATGAGTTGAAAAAAAGATTAATGGAATGTGCCCAACAGAAAACATTACTGGCTACATTTTAAACTGAAAGTTTTGAAAATGAATTCATGAATCATTTCTCTGAAATGAATTAATTTATCTTTTGTACAAAGCTTTGAAGAGGTAAAGTTTTCTCAGGGGGAAATAACAGCATTTCTCCTTTGCTTGCTGTGATCCCTGTTTCTTGAAGGCAATGTGTATATCCATTCATGTTTCCTTCCAAGTCTGAAACAGCGTGATGTGGAAGATTTTATATTGCTCCTTTAGGATGTTAGCAACAAAAGCTAATGCTGATATTTTGAGAGTAAATATTGTCATGATTTGTTACTGGTTATTTAAGGAAAAACCCCCAGCTAACATGCTTAACATCCCCAAACTATCTGATGCCTTGAATGTCGAAAGTCCCCCTTAATACGGGTTATAACCCACCCGTGTTTCAGGGCTTTCTGCTCTTGCTTTTATGATATGGTTGAATGTTGATGTACAAACCAAAGGGCCTAGTGACAGTTGAAGCTCAGAAGACAGTATGAGGTAAAATACCAAGGCTACTACTCAAATAGCATTATGCACTTGTGTATGAATTCAGCATATGTCTTATTGTCACTGAAGACATTTCAGCAGTGCTCGGGAATTAACAGTATTGATGCAGGGAGCATTGTGTTTATCGTTTGGTTTGCGCTGTTGACTTAGACGAAAATAGGTCACACATAGTGGTCAGGAAAATTCTGCTGGGATCCAGCTAACAACATTTCTATGAAATAATTGTTCTGTTTCCAGTCTTGGCAGATCTGAGTTGATTTGCCTCTAGCTTCCCTGAGAAGATTATGTAGAGGCTCAGTTTGGGTAGCTATTTTAATGTGTCGCGCTTGCTGTTTGTTTGTTTTCAGGTAAAAAAAATCTGTTTCCTTATGAAGTCTCATGCTATTTTAAATATTTGTCTTTTCCCACAGCAATGTGTACAGTACTGCAGCTGACAGAGCGCCTTCTCTTGGATCATGCACAACGACTGCCTGAAAGTAAAGTTCAGTACGTAGACTGCTCTTGCTGCCACCGATCTGTGTCTGATCCCTGAACGTTGATGTGGGCAGTGGAGAGAGTGGGCTTGGGACTTTGCACAAAATGTTGAACTCTTTGTGCTTTTGTGTCCAGTTGGTTTGCAGAGCCGCCTCCCTTGCTAAACCTGTTTATTTCTCTGTTTTCAGGCAGTATCACCGTGCCCTTGTTGCAGTACTGCTGAGTCGGACCTGGCATGTTCGAAGACAGGCCCATCAAACAGTTAAGAAGCTCTTGTCCTCTCTGGGAGGGTACAAACTGGCCTATGGGCTCTTGGAGGAGCTGAAAGTGGTTCTCAGTTCTCATAAGGTGAGTAGTCAAGAAGCCTAGTCTCTGCTTAGCCAATTGTTTGTATGCTGCCAATCACCTCCCTACCCTAGACTTGCTGTTAGTATTGACATACAGCGTGATACGAAGATGGTTCAGTTCCAGATGATCTCCTAGAATGCCACTTGTTACTAGATTACTGCATATTACTGTACCAGTGTCTGTGGTGTGCCTAGTCTTCCCTATATACACAGAAGACACATTATTCAAAATTGATTGGGGAGGAGGCTGCAGTTTTCCATGTCCTTCTATTATTTTAATCCCTGCTGGAAGACCAAGTGCTTCATTCCTTTCTTGGTGTCCTAGTTCTTTGGCCCTGGCTTATAGCTCAGGCTGCCTATTTAAAACAAAAGTAATTTAAGTACTTTAGTAGCAACTATTATCAAAAATAAAAAGAAAATAAAAAAAAGGAAACTGAGTGCTGTATTATTGGACATGCTGCTAAGTCAGTGCCATGTCAAGTTATATAATAGATTAAGTTGCATAAATTAGGTACCAAGGCTGGGACTTTGTAAATAGTCTTCCCATTTCACAGATAACAGCCTGAATAAAGTATTTTTGAAAAGATACTGAGTAAAATTAGACTGCAGAGGTTGGGCATACTGTTCCCAGACAGCTGGTTCAACCTTTTCCAAAGTTCTTTTTGCCAAAAATTACCGTTTTAGTTTTATTTTACCCTTGCCAAATCTAGTATAGACCTCCATTCTTAGTGTTTCTGTCACTGTCATCTCTGTGCTTGGTTCCACTGTTACCCTTTATCCCTTCTTTCCTTTGAAAACTTGAGGTTGTTAGTACTGACAGAGGGAGCTGATTGTTGGTATTCAGTACGGTGTTACTGTGGGGAAGTGTGCTCAGGAAGGCTTGGTGTGATATGTTAATGACAAGTTGTCCACTCAGGTTCTGCCGCATGAGGTCCTGGTGATGGAGTCGGGAGAGCTGTCGGAGCTAGGAAAGACATACATTCCTCCCCGTGTCCTTCATGAGGCACTCTGTGTCATCTCAAGTGTGGCAGGGCTTGATGTGGATTCCTTTGAGCCAGAAAAGCTGGCACTGGAGATGCTGCTGGTGAGCCATCATCCCTCTGTAGGTAAGTGAAGGGATAAGACCACGCTCATGGCCAATGTATGGGTTTTTTATCTTACCTTTTTATTTTATTGTATTAGCAGTCTGCTTCATATTTATTATGCTCATTTATTCTTCCTCCTAGTGGCAGTGCAGCCGGGTCTTTGGCCGGCCCTCCTCATCAAGATGAAGATAGATCCCAAAGAGTTCATTACCAAACACCTGAATGACATATTACCCAGGATCACTGCCTACACTCCAGAGAACCAGGTGATAAACTTTGCATTCCTTGTGTTAGTTTTGGAAGATACTTTGGAACAGGAGAGTTTTCTGGAGGAGTTAAGTACTAACTGGTCTATAAGGAAGGAGATCTGTCTAAAAAGTGGGGAGAAGGCAGGTTCAAAGAGAACATCTCTGGTGACAAGGACTGGGATTTAAGGGGGGAAGAATGTATACCAGCAACCGAGTAGAATTCTAGATAAGGTTCAGTACCCACTGAACAAGGAATTGGGAATTAGGACATAATGTGGGCTGCCTCAACAGGGCATACTTTTTTGAGACAATTTCAAGGAATACTGATAATAATGTTTTTTCTTTGTTTTCTTGATAGTCATCTATGAATGCAGTGGGATCTCTCTCTCTGCTTTCACCTGGTAGAGTGCTCCCACAGCTCATCAGCACTATCTCAGCATCAATGGAGAATCCAGCTCTGTGCCAGGTTACTCGAGAGGAATTTGCCATCATGAAGACACCAGAGGGAGAACTGTATGACAAATCTATAATACAGAGGTAAGACTTTCTAATTTCTTTTCTCTGTGCACCTGGGGATTGATTGCTGCTGGCATCTAGCCAGTGGGTGAGTGGGTTTGTCAGATGCTCTTTCTGGACAGGAGTTCCTGGATTTGTGTGCCTGGAGCACATTTGTCCAGAGCAATGCTGATTCTTTTCTTTGCTTTTCCTTCTCAGTGCTCAACAGGATAGTATGAAAAAGGCTAACATGAAGAGGGAGAACAAAGCTTATTCCTTCAAGGAACAAATCATTGAGCTGGAGCTGAAGGAGGTGAGTTGATGGGAACAGGAAAGCCAGTAGTGAGGGTTCTGACACCAGGCTATCTCGTATGTTTTGTTGCACGGCTTCTGGCCTATGTTTGTACACTGTTGGGAAAGGTTCTCTGAACTTCTTTGAATACCTAACTGTTATCTTCTCTTATATCTGTATTTGTATCAATTTATGTGGTATTCTACTTGTTTGTGAGTGTGCTTACTAGTTGGTAATGTGTTTTTTCTCTTCATCCCTTGTTCAATGTATCTCATGTAACTTTTTCAGTAAGGGTTGTAAAATAGGTGCTTCTGTCTTGTAGATAGCCAGCAGTTCTGTTCAGAGAGCTGGACAGCTCTTTCTAATGATATCAAATAATTTGTGACCAATTTAAATGTGGGAGAAACTGATGTTATGCTGCTAATGGGACACTAAAGTGTTGTTAACCTGCTGATTTCCATTTTGTGTCTTCACTTAAGAGTGATATGCTTGGAAGAATATTTTGATACTGTTTTAAAAGTAAATTGCAAAAACACCCAATGTGTCCAACTTTCTTCTCTAGCTAATTGAGGGGATGGTGTTAATAGCTCCCGGTTAATAATATCCATGGCTCTCTACTGCAGGAAATAAAGAAGAAGAAAGGAATAAAGGATGAAGTGCAGCTGACTAGCAAGCAGAAGGAGCTGATGCATGCACAGCTGGAAAGGGAGTCTCAGATAAGAAAACGGCTGAAGGAGGTAAGTTTGGATGGACTTTTTTGCCAACTCTGCAGCTACCATGACCCAAGTCATTTTGATAGAAGGAAAATGGAGTTAGCATAAAGAATATTTGGCAATAGCCTATTTGTTTCTTTCATTAGAAATTAGATTTAACAACTTGATTTTTTTCCCTGATGGAGTTTTTTATGGTAACCTTTTGAATTGTTTCTCTTACAGCTTGATAACGAGCTGGAAACAGCCCTAGGACTCCTGGACACTGTTATAAAGAGAAAGCCTCCTGGTCTAACTCAATACATCCCTGGTCTCATTGGTTCCTTCTTGCCACTTTTTCGATCGCCTTTGGCTGCTCCAAGGATTAAGGAACCTTTTCTTTCCTTAGCTTCCTGTGTCATGCCTGCTCGACTGAAAACCTTTGGTTAGTATTTGCAGTTGCTATTTAAAGGCAGGGTGCGTTATTTTTATGGCAGGGCGGTGAAAATCCTTGCTCTTACAAGCTGTGGATCATGACCATATACCACAGACAGCCAAGAGGAAAAACCACCCTGGAACAGTGCCTAGGGAGATGACTGTGATGTCTCAGAGATCCTACTGCTGGATGGGACTGGGTCCAAAGACAAGGAGTTGTCTAGTCACGATCACCTCTCAGTAGCACTTGGTCTCCCCTGTGCAGAGTTTGGAGGATGTGAGTGTAACTCTCACACGTGTGTGAAGGAAGCTGTCCCCTATAAGCCTCGGGGCTGTGCTTCCTTCTCTGTGCCTCTTTTGCAGCCTGGGCTGTTGCCCAGAGCTTTGTTATAATTCTTGGGTCTGTGTTCCTGGGGGTTTTTCTCTCAAGAAATCTTTGGTTTTAGACTTCTCATGGATTCTTTATTCTTTCATACCAGGTACTTTAGTGAGCCATGTAACCTTGCGCCTGATGAAACCAGAATGTGAATTAGATGAATCCTGGTGTCAAGAAGAGCTGCCTACTGCTCTAAACAGAGTTGTTAGCTTGCTGCATGCCCATACCATTCCTAGCCGAACAGGCAAGGGAGAGCCAGGTAAAAAGTATTGTAGATCCCTCTGACACCCCCACCTCTGCAATAACTCTGTGAGCGGTTTTATTTTTGATGGTACGTATAATGTTTTATAGGTGAGACTTCACTACTAATTTTTTTTTTTTTTTAAAGTCGGATAAGTATTCATAGATATGAAAAACCTTAAGGTTTTTTTCCTGGTGGTAGTAATAGAAATGATGTTACAAGTATAGGAAGTGTAGAAATGAAATAACAGTATTTTTTCTTAAAATGGTTCATACAGAAATAATAGTAGTGAAATTAAGGCTCATCTTTGCCAAGGACGGTTCCTACCTTTCAACACCACTCAGCATAAGTGATTCAGTGCGACTAAGTGGAAAGACAAAATAATTGCTTGTTATCTGTGATCTCAGCAGTGAAATGCCTGTGGCCTCTGCTTGTTTGCTATGTAGTGCTGCAGTTCATGAATATTTTATTCTGGCACGGTTGTAGAAGAAGCAGTTCCTTCCCACTCTGTAACACGAAGGCAAGCACCAATATTTTTACAGTGCAAGAATATGATCTGGGTTAAAATGAACCTTTTTTTTCTTGAATTTCTTTGTTTTCTTTTTTCTTTTTTTTTTCACTGGGTTAGTTTTAATCTAGATCACTTCCAGAATCTGCTTCACGATGGGGTGTGCAAGTACTTGTACCACTGCATTGAAGATAATAGGACAGAAGAGGGAGGGTAGGTCTGCTTCTTTTGGAGGCAGGGATGGCTTAGGCTGTCTTAAAGCATCTGGTGTACTGTAGTGATAGAGGTGGTTCATCCAGGCTTTGGAGTTGTTTGTCATCTAGCTCAATCAAAAACTGCTGTAGTAGATGGTTTATAATTTTTTAAAGGAAGTGTAGGATTCCGTTTGGTCCCTTACCCCAGTAGTTCGGTTCTCCTCTTACTGTTCTGCTGCCAGTCAGATCCACAGCTGTGTGACTGTGGCACACGTAATCTTCACAGCTGAGTAGCAGCAATTGACCATGTTGAGCACCACTTCAGTGCTGAACTTCTCAGTGATAACTCAGTGTCTCCACTATGTAATTTATTTCCATAGTAAGTGCAATTGACATTTGAATCCATTTTCAGGCTTATTTCCAGAAAGTAGCGGAAGTATTTTCAACCCTCCTCCTTCAAGATTTCCTACAGTGCTTAATTAAATGAATATCTGATTTTTTTTTTTTTCCACTTCTCCTGCAAGAGGAAGGAAGTAGGTTCTGTAACGCTTTGTTGGACAAGTCATGTTATATTCCCAAATGATTTTTCCTCATTTTCAGAGTTTTTTGGAGTGTAGTCTTGCAGTATTATTTAGTAGAGGTTAGTTTCTTAGGTTACCATGAGACCTAAGAGAGACCATACCTCATTATAATGTGGATGATAAATTTTATCATTCATTGCTGATATGCCAAGATACATTTTATAATCTTTTTCCTGTTGGTCAATACCAGCTGCTGCGTTAATAGAACATTTATCTTCTCAGGTAAAGCTTTCTTCGTCCTGCTGCATATAGAGGGACAGTTGCTTAAGCCAAAAAATATCTGGCCAATAATAAAAAAAAAAAGGGGGAAAAAAAAAGCATAAAAGCAAACAGTTACTGAGCAAACAGAGAGAAAAATCCCACATCAGAAATAGAGGGAGTTTTACTTAAGCTATTCATGTTAAATAGTTAGGAACTCACAGTGTGTTTAGTATTTAATATTTCTGCCTTGAACTACTTTTGCAGTATCCGTGCCCTACATAAGCTGACTAACACTGCAGTATTGTATCTGCAGTGCTCTTCATCTGCATCTTAGAAATTTAAAATCTGGTGTTCTCTGGCAGCACAGATAGGATGTAGAAAGCAAACGTTTTCCCTAGATGTCTAATACTTGAATTTTAACTGGATTAATTGGAGGACTGGAAGGAATATTTGTTACGTCCCATAGCCAAGCCCCTGTGAGAAAAAAGGAGCAAAATCTTTAACAACGGGAATCCAAAAGCTTTAGTTTTTTCAAGGGGGGAGGGGAGTTGAGACTTGCACCAGAATTAGGGGAAACTCATTCTCAAGAATCCAGCTTAAGACTGGAGTGACAGGTTAGCTAGGTTGGTAGGAAGTGTTTAAAGGGAATGTGGCTGGCAGATGGGACAAATGAACTTTAAAAGTGAATTAGTTAAATTGTATCAGATCCCTGTATGGATCCTCCTGCTCAGAAGTAAAATTGACCATAATTTTTTTTTTTTTTTTTAGTTTAATTCATTTTAATTCTCAGAGTATACATACAAACTTAATGCACTTTAGATAATAGATTTTATTTCAATTTTGGTTGTGTGACGGATTTGATTTTGTGTCCCGTCCCCCGCTGCCACAAGTATTTCCAGGATAGACAAAACCTTAGTTTTGCCTGTCTGTCTTACTTTAATCCATTGAATTGTTTCAATTTCATTTACAGTGTGTATTTTCGCACTGTTGAGGTACTGGAAGTAATTTGGAATCCTAATGTGACTTTAATTAAAGCCAGCTCATTGGTGGCCAGCAACATTAGGTAGAATCATAGAATCATTTAGGTTGGAAGAGACCCTTAAGATCATCAAGTCCAACCGTTAGCCGAACGCTGAAATGCCATATGTCACTGTTGGAGCCATACTGTTGCTGCCGTTAAGTGGCAAAGTGGTGGAGGCTAAGGAGGGGGCTGGCTGTGTGCGCTGCTTTGAACAGGCTAAACGTCTGTGGGGTAAGTCCACAGATGAGGCAGTGTCCTTTAGACCGGGCGTTTCTAGGAGCACAGAAATTCTTAGGGTCACTTAGCATGTTTGTACATAAGGCTGAAGCTGGCCATATCCATTGTGCGCTACCAAGGTGTTTATTTTACACCAGTCGATATTATAAAACAAAGACCTGCTTAGAGTTGTAACGTTTGGAAGTATAACAAGATCGGCTATGCTCACAGGAT
The DNA here is from genome assembly GCF_000690835.1 of Fulmarus glacialis. Lineage (NCBI taxonomy): Eukaryota > Metazoa > Chordata > Aves > Procellariiformes > Procellariidae > Fulmarus > Fulmarus glacialis. Next base: position 27,887 of record NW_009233641.1, on the reverse strand, counting down.
GGCTTTTGCTTTTCGCAGGTGCTGCCCCATTATCAGCTCCAGCGTTTTCCTTAGTCTTTCCTCTCCTAAAGACTGTTATGACTGAGACATCTCATGACAGTGAAGACAGGGAGCAGTTTCTGGTCAAGATTCTGCAGATCCTTACGGTCCATGCTCAGCTGAGATCATCAGCAAATGGCCAGGCTTTGCTGGTGGATGAGGTAAGTGAGAGCTGTGGGGATCAGATGACCTCCTTCAACAGTTGTTCAGATGAGGCATGGGATAAAACAGCTAATGGGTAAACTGGACAAAGCAGATTAATTCTACAAGTTAAAGTTAACAATGTAAGATTGCTTTCTGTCACAGGTTTTGGTTACCTGTCCAGCCCTAGGTTTTGATTCTGATTTTTATAACAAGTGTCATACACAGGCAAGGTACTTTGGTGTCACAAGACATGAGGCTTTTTCTCCTCCCTCTGCCTTTTCTCCCCCTAACCTTTCAGAATGGCCCAGAGTTGCTTCCCCGGAGGGACATGCTGGTTCTGCTGACCTGGGTGATAGGATCGGGTTCTCCACGGTTACAGGTGAGTCCTCGGCTTCATAACCACAGTCAGGACTCTGCCTGAGTTTCATCAGCATCTAACTGAGGGAAATACACCCACCTGGTTTAATTCTCCGACACTGGTGGTTGATACATTACCAATTTTCTCCTATGCTTATGGTATTCTTCTTGGGATAAAATGCCTTTATCTTTTTTCCTGTGGGTTTTATTGCACCAAACATGTTCTTCAGTTTTCCACAGATGACATTTTATGCCTTTTCTAAGGCCTTTGTCTGGCAAAGAAGTTTAGTAGTTTCTCCCTCGAGTAAACATCAGTAAACTTTGTTCTAAGGGATGAGATGGCAGAGAGGTCAACTAAACTCACCAGTTCTTTTTTCGTCGTGAACCTTTGTCTCTGTTCTTTGAGAATTTCTACTCTTGTGATAGCATTCAGCCCCCACCATGCGCTTGCTTTGACCAAACGCACAGAAGCAGAAGGCAGTGGTGGAATCGCTAATACTTCTCACGGCATTTTAGGTTTTGGCTTCCAATGCACTGACCGCTCTGTGCACAAGCAGCAGCGGGGAGGACGGCTGTGCCTATGCAGAACAGGAGGAGATCGATGTGTTACTTCAGGCCCTGCAATCTCCATGCATGAATGTTCGAGATGCAGCTCTCAGGGTAGGTGGGAATCAATCAGGGTCATTCCTATGTTTGTATTGGGCCCAGTGTTTTTGGAAAGCTTCAGGCTTAGTCACTTCTCAGAACATAAAAAAGAAAGAAAAAAACCAAGGGCGCTTGGTTTTCGTTGCCATGAAACAAATTTCAGCTTAGCTCACCTGAGCTGGCTTCTCTGTACTTAAAAGCAGAGAAGACTGTAGTCACCAGGGCACAACCTAGTGCCTAGCTGCCTCCCTGCAAACTGCCTGTGGAGCGCTATTCTTGAGTTTCACCGTCTCGCCCATTAGCAACAGGAAGTCCTTGATCTGCATGGGCAGTGTACTGCACAAGCAAACGTGAATTTTGACACTTCTGACCACTGAGAGCTTGACTTGGCAAAGGTTTTAAGTGTTTTAAAGCATCTGTTTCTAAAATCAGATCCTTGCACTGATTCTCCTGTAAACTAATTCAGGGACTGATGGAGCTACAAATGGTTCTACCAACCCCAGACAGCGATGAAAAGAATGGGCTGAATCTGTTGCGTCGCCTTTGGGTAGTAAAGTTTGATGTGGAAGATGAGATTCAGAAGTTGGCAGAGAGGTAAGAGTTCTTCCTGGCTGATTGGATGGTAAGGGGACCTCTCTTCTGCTCACCTTGTGGAGCTCCGCTGGCAGGGGCTTTGCCTCCCACAGGTGGAGGGCAGCTTTAGGTCACCCTGATATTGCATATAGCAGTGGCTTCTCTCGCTGAAGGGTGATCAGTCACCTCTTTGTGCGTGCTGCAGGTTGTGGGAGTCCATGGGTCTGGAGCTGCAGCCTGACCTCTGTTCTCTGCTGATCAAAGATGTCATCTACCATGAAGAGGCAGTGCGACAAGCAGGTGCTGAAGCTCTTTCCAGAGCTGTAGCTCAGTATCGAAACCAAGCAGCAGAGGTCATGAATAAACTTACAGAGATTTACCAGGAAAAGCTCTATGTAAGTACTCTTGTCCTAAGGGGTGGAGAGGCACAAGCTTGTGCTTTATTTTATATTTTTATATTAATCACTTTTCCTTTTGTCTGTCTGGAGGATGTGCATGAAGCCTACTGTTGCTGTGTTTGAGCTTATCACAGACTTTAAAGTCTTGAGCCTCAAGTTACCAGCCAGTAATGGCACCATTGTAGAGGTGGAAGATATGCCTTAGGTGATACAGGAAGACTGTGGCAGAGCAGGGTCAGTCTGACTCTTTTTGGGCCTAAGCTAGCTCTCTACTTGTTTTTTTACCGTGCTCTTCTGCTAGTGGTACCATACCTCTGTGCAGTATTATAAAAGGGCATTGCAGGTATGGCTGACAGTATTCTCTGCGTCTGTGTCCTTGGAAAAGGCATTCTGATGAAACTTTTTCTCCTTCCAGAGGCCACCTCCAGTTTTGGATGCTTTGGGACGAGTGATATCTGAATCACCGCCTGACCAGTGGGAAGCAAGGTACAGTCATCCTCAGATTGATCTCATCGCTTCCTGTGCATCCAAATGAGATGTTCTAGATTTTTATTTAGAAGTTCAGGCAGTGGAGAAATAAGGGAATGTTAAAGGAACAAAATATACGCCATTGTATTGACTTGCTGGTTTCATGCGACCTTCTGGGAGAGAATATTTGTGCCCCTCAAGGAGGCCGGGCAGGCCAAACTGAAAACGCTCTCAGTTCTGACAAAATATTGGATGCTATCTTCTCTATGTCCTTCTGATAAGAATTGAGTCTTTCCCTCTCAAACTGTCTGATTTTTGTCTTACCTTACTGTATTCCCACCTCTGGGCAATTGATTGTTTCAAGAGCAGCAGTGTGAGCCTTAATGAACTGCACAAATTCCAGTTTGGATAATTACTTTTTGTCTACTTGTATGACCTATACAGGTTTAATTGGAGATCACCTTGTTCACTACCTGTCTTAAGCTAATCTGTTCTTTAGTGCTGATGTACCTTGTTGTAAAGCTGCTGAATTTCAGCAGTAGATGAAGCGATCCTGATGTCTGTCTTTGTTGGCCCAAGTATCTGTAATGCTTAATTGGGATAAAAGTCATTATGCGGCTGAAGGATTGTTGTCCTTTTGGGAACCTGCAGCATGGGGTTATGTAATGAAATGCACGTAGGTTGGACACTCTGAAGCTCCTTGGTTTCATAGAGGTTCTCTCTCAATTTCTGTGTTGTACTACTGTAGCAAATGTGATTGTCACCTCAAGCAAATTCTGTGAAAAGTCAGTAAGCTCACAAGCTCCCCATCTTTACAGGTGTGGCATAGCTTTGGCCCTCAACAAGCTCTCACAGCATCTGGACAGTTCTCAGGTGAAGCCCCTCTTTCAGTTTTTTGTACCGGATGCCCTGAATGATCGCAGTCCTGAAGTCAGGAAGTGCATGCTAGATGCAGCTCTTTCAACGCTCAACACTCATGGCAAAGTAAGTCTGAACGTTTCTCTCTCTCAGTGGAAAAAGATGGAATGAAAATGTAGATACTGTGTTGGAGGCCATAGTTTTTTTTATTTTATTTTTTTTATTTCTTAGAGGTTGCTGTTACTTGTAACAACTGAAAACTTCCATGTAGTAGGAATTTCTGTGTGTTTGGAGTCATTCTGGTAGTGACTAATGTTGACTAAGTGTAGTTCTTCCCTGTCATTGCTATAAAAAAGAAGTAGACCTGAATCAACTGGAGTTAAAATGGTATAAAACTAGAGTAATAAAAGTAAAATCAGACCACAGGTCTTTTAATCCTGGGAAGGTGAGAATTCCTTTTCAGGCCTCATGCAAAGCAAAACATGAAAGCTTGCTGATCCTTGGCTTAATTAAACTGAAAACAACTGAAGTAATTCAGAGCGTTGAGGACCTTCTTCTCACTGCTAGCCCTTCTCCAGCAGTGTTAGATGGGGGAGGTGTGCAGGGTGTAAATTGCTCAGCCTCTGATTTCCTCATATGTGCCAGTCACCTCTTCTGGACAGCCCTCTGCATTCCTGTTAAGCCCAAGACAATTGGAGTATTTTCATATTATTCATTCTTTCCTTCTCTTTCTTAGAAAAGCCATGTGAAGTTTGTTTTATCTTTCTGTTCTCCCTTTGCAAATGGAGCAAGCAAAAGAGCAGGCTCTGATGTTTAGGCTGTCAGTCTTGCCTAGTGGCTTGCATTGCTTCTGGCAGAACATCATGCTGGCAGGTTTGGGGGATCTAATTTTTAAGCGCTAACTTCTCTCTTACTTCCTGCTAGGAAATATTTGTTGCCTGTTGGGATGGCACAAGGTTTTATGTGATGTGACACATTAAATGAACTGTAAATACAGTGTGATTGTTCAGTTTGTCAGCTCAGAGAAGAACAAACAAGTCCACTGAGCGTAGCAAATCTCATTCTGAGTGGACTGTAGTGGCAAGTTCTGTGGTTTTGTTTTTCAGGACAATGTTAACTCTCTCTTGCCAGTGTTTGAAGAATTCCTGAAAAACGCTCCTAATGATGCCAGTTACGATGCTGTCAGGCAGAGCGTGGTCATTCTGATGGGTTCACTGGCAAAACATCTGGACAAGAGTGACCCTAAAGTGAAACCAATTGTTGGCAAACTGATAGCAGCCTTGTCCACACCATCTCAGCAGGTAGGTGCCTTCCTGGAGGAATGCTCGTGTTCCACGCAGAGGCAGGCTAACACTACGATACTTTTAAGGATGTCAGAGAGATGAAAAATGGCTCTGGTGACAGAAGGTTGTCATTGTGGGTGCAGTCTACGGGGAAGTTATGTTAGTGATGAATATTTTGTGATCTGATAGCTGGTGGATTGTTTTACAGGTTCAGGAGTCAGTGGCAAGCTGTTTACCACCTCTGGTGCCTGCAATTAAGGAGGATGCAGGAGGAATGATACAGAAGCTAATGCAGCTGCTTTTAGAGTCTGATAAGTATGCTGAGCGCAAAGGTGCAGCTTACGGGCTGGCAGGCCTGGTGAAAGGCCTTGGCATCCTCTCTCTCAAGCAGCAGGAGATGATGACCACACTGACCGATGCTATCCAGGACAAGAAGAACTTCCGTCGTCGTGAGGGTAAGGGACAAAAGCTTTTCCCTCCCAAATACTTCAAATTTCTCTTGTATCTACTACCACTGTAGTCAGATCAAATGATAGCTGAACCCTGTGCTTGCTTTATCTACATTTATTTTACTAAAGTTTGCAGAGAAAGAAATGGGGAGTGTCTGTCATGAGGCCATTGATTGTGTATAGTGTCCTAAAATTGCTCTGTTTGCATTGTGGTGGAGGAAGGGTTTCTGGTCCTGGACAACATGCTTGCCCCCTCCCTCCTGTTTTCAAAGGCAGGTGTTGCTAGGTGGGCTCCTGAGCAGGAAGAGCGCTGTACATCTTCTGCTCCAGCTGGTCCAGAGGGGCTCTCACAGCCTACTTGTTCCCTTTGCTGCTGGATGTTTCCTGTCCTTATTTCTGCTTACCTAAGCTAGGACTCAGAGGACTGTTATATGTTTTTAATGCTACTGGGCTTCTTGTCCTTTCTGAGACCAGAAATCCCCACTACAGCACTAGCCACAAGTGCAAGAAGGGAAGAGACTTTCAGCTGTGAGATTTGACTGCTTTTGGAGAAATTCTACAGATATTCGGCAAATTGTATCTTCTCTTTCCATCGCCTTCAAATGAAGCTGTATTTTCCTCTGACTGTCCTTTTTGTTTCTCTAGGGGCTCTGTTTGCCTTTGAGATGCTCTGCAGCATGCTTGGAAAGCTTTTTGAGCCCTATGTGGTTCATGTGCTACCTCACTTGCTGCTTTGTTTTGGAGATGGGAACCAGTACGTGCGAGAGGTAAGATGCTTTAAATTTCTGAGAACAGAGTGTTACGAGAAAACCAAAATGGAATGTTTGTAACTAGGCAAATTGTGAAGGTGGATCTATCTCTTGAGATACCACTAATACAATTTGATCGTCTTAGTAACTGAAAGCATTTTATTTCATTGGCCATCAATTGGGAGCTACTTGGCTAGCTGCATCATTGCACTTGGACACTATTTTATGTGAAGCCTTTGTTCCCATTGAGTCTCTGAGGAAGGAGGAAACACGCATTGTGACACAGCTTGTAAGTGGTCTTTTCTCCTTGGAGGCTGCAGATGACTGTGCCAAAGCCGTGATGAGCAACTTGAGTACTCATGGAGTGAAGCTGGTTTTGCCATCACTTCTTGCAGCACTAGAAGAGGAGTCTTGGAGAACCAAAGCTGGTATGGACCAATATCTGACTGACATGCACAGTTCCCTTCGCTGTCATTCCCCGTGTTTGTTCCTTCATCCCTACAGATGGCCGTGATAGTTTATTGTCTCATAAGAGACTGTGGAACTTAAGCTTTTGAGATACAAATGAGTTCCCTGACACATTTGAGCAACTTTTTCCCCCAGCAGATTCAATGGACACTTTTTACCCCCTGTCTCTCTAGAAGTACTCCAGAAGCTGGAAGTTTCCTCCCCTCCTCCTTTTACCTGGTACAAAAAAAAAAAAAAAAAAAAAAAAAAAAAAAAATTTTTTAGTGTCTTTAAGTGGCATAGAGTGGCTTAATGCATTTCATGTGTTCTCTGACTGGTAGATTTGACTCTGAGGTAAATGTGATCATCTCATATCTCTTCTTAATGCTGTGTGTTGTTTTGTGTTTTGTCTTTTTTTTCTTTTTTTTTTTTTCTTTTTGTGTACTTCATGCACAGGATCAGTGGAACTGCTGGGGGCTATGGCGTACTGTGCTCCCAAACAGCTCTCTTCCTGCTTACCCAATATTGTGCCAAAACTTACTGAAGTGCTCACAGATTCTCATGTGAAGGTGCAGAATGCAGGTCAGCAAGCTCTCAGGCAGATTGGGTCCGTCATCAGGAATCCAGAGATCCTGGGTAAGGGCTGCCTACATCTCTAATGTCCTGACATGACTTCTGTAGAAATGAAACTACTCCTAGAAAAGTATAACATGAAAGCTTAACAGCAGCTGTCTGCTTCAAGGCTTTTTGAATGCTCCTATCCATTCTGTCAGCTAATGTTAATAGGGTTTCCTTTGTCCCCATGCTGCTAGTTGCTTTAGAAGGATCTAAAACATCCCATGAGAGAACACCAGCTCGCCCTGATGTGCTTTTTTGGTTTATGTACAAATAAAGTCTTTTCTCTTGTTTTTAAAAATGTTCAGCAATTGCTCCAGTTCTGTTGGATGCTCTCACTGACCCCTCCAGGAAGACCCAGAAGTGTCTGCAGACTCTACTGGATACCAAATTTGTCCATTTCATTGATGCGCCATCCTTAGCACTGATCATGCCAATTGTTCAGAGAGCTTTTCAAGATCGTTCCACTGACACCAGGAAAATGGCTGCCCAGATCATTGGGAACATGTACTCCCTGACTGATCAGAAGGTATGGTGCTGAAAAAGCTCTCTAACTGCGTGCTGTGTTTACGGTGTAGGAGATAACAGAGCAAGCACTAGAGAGAATTTATTTGGTTTGTGGATTTTGCTGTTAAGGTAGACAATATTAGAATCCATGCAGCTTCTTTAATTAAATGTACGTAAATGAACAGATAATGGCTATAAAGACAGTGAAAATTCTCAGGTGCTTAAGACTGTCAGCTTTGTACTTTGGTCATCTAGTTATTACCAGATTTACCCCTGCAAAAAGGTCTTGTAATTTTTACCATATAAGAAATGCCTTAACAAACAAACAAGCAAAACCAGTACCAATGAAGCACAGATCAGCTGCTTACAAATGGATCCAGGGTTTGTTTGAAAAGTATTTGTAGAACCTCACTGTAGGCTAAAGATCTGTGTTTAATTTTTGTGCTGATAATCTCTGCCTTTAAACCTTGTGTAAATGGTAAGAGTGTTGGATTTTCCTTAGATACAAAGTGCTGGGTTGTGAGTGGCCATCAAAAAGGTTTTGAGTGATCTGCACAGAACTAGTGTTGTTTCTTGGACTTGCAGAACAATTCATTGTGCTTACTTGCAGGATTGTGAAAGCAACTGATTAAACTCTAAGGATGTTAAGGATGATTGCTAATAATAAGGGGCTGAATGCCCTTCACATGAAGGTGACTTATGTTTCTTTCTCCTTTTGAATCTAGTTCTTACTCTTTGGGCTCTTTGTTTTAGGATCTGGCTCCTTACCTACCCAGTGTGACTCCTGGACTGAAGGCATCTCTGTTGGATCCTGTACCTGAAGTAAGTCTTTTGAACAAATACAGTTTGTCTTTCAGTGCATTAGGTTAGACTTTGTCCTAGATCTGTAATCAGTCTGATACATCTGTCTTAGTAACTTGGACTGGATATTTTGCAAATCTCTGTTCCTCTTGTCTGCTAGGTGCGTACAGTGTCTGCAAAGGCACTGGGAGCCATGGTGAAGGGTATGGGAGAATCATGCTTTGAGGATTTGTTGCCATGGCTGATGGAGACACTGACATATGAGCAGAGCTCAGTGGATCGATCTGGTGCTGCTCAAGGTGGGGGCAACTGTGTCTGAATACCGAGTTCAGACTTTCTCCTATTAAATCAGATTAGCTTTTCTTTCTTGTGTTCATCAGCTCTGTTCCCTGCTTTTTTTCCCAGGTCTGGCTGAAGTTATGGCTGGTTTAGGGGTAGAAAAGCTGGAGAAACTTATGCCAGAGATTGTAGCTACTGCCAGTAAAGTGGATATTGCTCCACATGTACGAGATGGTTATATCATGATGTTCAACTACCTGCCAATTACCTTTGGAGACAAGTTCACTCCCTATGTTGGTCCCATCATTCCTTGTATCCTTAAGGTACGTAGCAGAGGCCTGAAGAGTTTTATTTATTAGAGAATAAAAAGAAGCCCCCAGAGTAGTTTAAGCATCATTCCAGTAATTGTGAGACATGCAGAGACTTGTCCAGTGTTGCTGGACTATATAAAATATAAAAGAATTTAAATTATAAATTATTTCTTCTTCCAAGTTATTTGCTTACTGTCTTTTGTTTGTAGTCACTAGTAACTTCTTGGAATCACCTTTGTGCATTCACAACTCTGTAGTTCATTTACTTTGCATGGCCGAGAGAGAAAACATTGTTCTGTTTTCCTCCTGTTGGTTTTGTATATTGTGCTGAAAAAACCCCCAGTTTTCAGACACTTTTCTGTCTCTGTGCAGGCACTGGCAGACGAGAATGAGTTTGTGCGGGACACTGCCCTGCGTGCTGGCCAGAGAATCATAAGTATGTATGCTGAGACTGCCATTGCACTTCTCCTGCCACAGCTTGAGGATGGCCTGTTTGATGACTTGTGGAGGATAAGGTAAGGGATACCGTCTTATTCACAGACGTTTCTCTTCCGTGATTGAAAAACTGGTGTGATTTAGACTCTGTTGCTTCTCAAGCAAATGCAGAGACTTCCTGGGAAGCAAAAGCAAGTCTCTCTTTTTGCTTGTTGATTTGAATATGCCGCCTTATAGCACCGAGTCTGAGAAGCCCTGCCAGCCGTGGATCAGGTTTCCCGGTACCTGCAAAGCATTCCTTCCAGGTTATTAATTCTGGTAGTGACTCTGAAAAGCGCTTCCAAGGCAGTTGATGTGGCAATATTTAGCCCCCATATATTGTTTTTCATCTTTCAAAATGCTGACTAAGTTCTTGTTCTCCTGTGTATGGAAATGTGCAGTGGAGCGCTCACAGCTAATAGCAATTGTTCAAAAATTAGTTGTGGTAAAAGGCTTGTGTCAGCCGAGTGCTGATGAGTGCACTTACCCCAGGTGAATGTCTTTTGGGTTGAGACCGATACTGGCAATGTCTTGTTCCTTTCTAGAGTTCAGGCTATTCCCTGATTCATTGCTTTGATATGGGAATTCTCTCAGCCCCTTCCAGTTTGGAATTCATTCCTTCCCTGTCTCTTCAGCATGTAGGCAGACTGATCTTACGTACCAGCCCATGCAGCATTTCACTGCTGACCTAGCTCTTTGCCTTGTATTTTGCTCATGTCTGTATTTGACGTACCGTCATATTTGGACAGGTACTGCCTGAATACCCTGTTTGTAACACTTGACTTGCTCCTGTTGCCAGGTTTAGCTCAGTTCAGCTCCTTGGAGATCTCCTATTCCATATCTCAGGAGTCACTGGAAAAATGACCACAGAAACTGCCTCAGAGGATGACAACTTTGGAACAGCCCAGTCAAACAAGGTAAAACTGTTCTTGTCTGTTGTGCTTTTATTTTATTTTTATTTTTTTTAAATCAGTATGGAAAGCCTGCTAGAAAGACGTATTGAATAATCACATATTTTCTTCTTTTTATAAGTTTCAGGAGTGGATAAGAGAGTTTTGTTTCTATTTCTTTGCAGGCTATTATTAATGCTCTTGGTGTGGAGAGGAGGAACAGGGTGCTGGCAGGGCTGTACATGGGCCGCTCTGACACCCAGCTGGTAGTGCGTCAAGCCTCCTTACACGTCTGGAAGATTGTAGTCTCAAACACTCCTCGCACGCTGCGTGAAATTTTGCCAACTCTCTTTGGGCTTCTGCTGAAATTCCTGGCCAGTACTTGTGCAGATAAGCGAACGGTGAGAAATTGAATAATGCCTTCCTGTTACTGCAGGTGACCATATAAACTAATTCCTAAAGAACACAGGATAATTATTTTCTATAAATCACTCCAAAGCTGTCATTAATTTAACTGTTCTGAGCATGAGTATGTCCGAGTTCTCTCTTTGCTGAAGGCAACTGTAACGACAGTAGAACTATTTTTCTATGGTTACTTATAACAGTACTGTTTCCATTCCTACTACTCTGTCTATACTGTGAATGGTAGTTTATGGTCAAAAGGTAACATCTGCTCACAGTTCACCTTCTTAAGTTTTATAAAACAGGAAAATAGTTAATGAATAAATTTTTGGGCACAGGTTGCAGCACGGACATTAGGAGACCTTGTCCGAAAGTTAGGAGAGAAGATCCTTCCTGAAATCATTCCTATTCTGGAAGATGGACTGAGGTCAGACAAGAGTGATGAGAGGCAAGGAGTCTGCATTGGGTTGAGTGAGATAATGAAATCTACCAGCAGGGATGCGGTAAGTTAGATGTGGAAGGTGAAATCCTAGATATTTATGTTATGATGCAGGTATTGCAGTTGAGACAGAATAATACAGCTAGGGCTGGACTTGTTTTATGGACTGAACTCAGGGCTTATAATTAACATGAGTTGCTGTTCAGGCAAATGTATGCATTTGTATCTGTCAGTAAATTTAAAACATTGCACAGTTCTGACTTTTATGAGATACAATAATAGAAATCATCTACTAGGTAGCCTTAGAGCACTGCAGATCTTTGTGTTGATTAATCCTGGTTTTCTTCCAACATATTTCAAGCAAACAGCAATTTAGTTTCAGTTGTTAGCTACTTTACTGAGATGCATGTGTCTGTTGTGCTTTAGATATTCTGTAATTTCATCTCTACATCTTTAGGTACTGCTTTTCTCTGAGTCCCTAGTTCCTACAGTGAGAAAAGCGCTGTGTGACCCTCTGGAAGAAGTCCGAGAGGCTGCAGCTAAAACATTTGAACAGTTGCATTCAACAATTGGACATCAAGCTCTTGAAGATATCCTGCCATTTTTGCTGAAGCAGCTGGTAAGCATTGCTCAACATTAGTCAACAACTTGATTAATCATGTTGTGGGACAGGTTTTGAATAATTAGCTTAAAGGAGAAGCAGGATTGCAGTGACAGACCTTCCAGGGAATGGCAGCTCTATTTTGTCACCTCCATGGAGTCATCCTAGCCATTGGTAGGGAAGGTCTTGCTAAAGCATAGGCCTAAGAATTGCTACATCTGGCTCTGCTAGGGAATTGCCATTGTCATCTGCTTAAGTTGTGTGGCCACCATTCCTGATACGGAAAATCTTTTTGATGTGACACAAGAGCTTGGTTTGGGTTTTTGCTATATAGTATGAGAGCATTTTTGGATAGAAGGACTTGTGTGTTGGTTATATGGTCACATGGTAAATTGTCACTTGATACAGGGTTTAGCTTGGTGTGTCACAAATGAATTGCCATTGTCATCTGCTTAAGTTGTGTGGCCACCATTCCTGATACGGAAAATCTTTTTGATGTGACACAAGAGCTTGGTTTGGGTTTTTGCTATATAGTATGAGAGCATTTTTGGATAGAAGGACTTGTGTGTTGGTTATATGGTCACATGGTAAATTGTCACTTGATACAGGGTTTAGCTTGGTGTGTCACAAATCAT
>NW_009233641.1:0-15494 GCF_000690835.1 Fulmarus glacialis | reverse complement strand
ATGAAGAGACATCTGACTTTGCTGTGGATGGTCTTAAACAAGTTATGGCTGTCAAGAGCCGTGTGGTGCTGCCTTATTTGGTGCCAAAGGTACAATTGGAAACAAATTTTAAACTTCAGAACTGTGCTTTTTCCTCTGCTTGCTGCCAGTTTTCCTTGGACCGATATGCCAAAAGGAAGAGCATAGTTTGAAATTTTCTTCTGATTTTATGCTCAAAATATTGTTATTTGGGTTGTGATGCATTTACACTTAGAAATTTTTCATGTTGTAGATGAAGTAAGATTCCTTCTGAAAAAGCTTTCCACTTGTCTCGGTTTTTTGTTTGTGTTTTTTTTTTTTTTTTAGCTGACTACTCCCCCTGTGAACACCCGTGTGCTAGCTTTCCTCTCATCAGTGGCAGGGGATGCTCTGACACGGCACTTGAGTGTCATCCTGCCTGCTATGATGTCCGCGCTGAAGGAGAAGCTGGGGACCAGTGAAGAGCAATTGGCAAGTAGCACGGCTCAGCTCCTTGTTATGACAGGTTGCCTGAAGACAGTGCTTCGGTTTACTTCCCAGCACAGAATCTGTGTTCTCTAGATTCACAGATTGCATGTTTTAATTCAGTCCATTAGCTTCTTCAGGATGAGTCTTTTTGCCTGGTGGCATATTGTGAATCGAAAAACGTATGCTTTCCAAATCTATTTGTATCCATGTAAAAGTCTCTTTGGCCTGCAACAAGATAAAATTCTCAGTTTACTTATTCTTGGAGAACTGCCAGAGTGTCTAGTTAACTTTGTATTTATTCTTGGTGTAGAAGACTGAGAGATTAAAGGGCTCAAGGGAGGAAATCTCCTATTTTGCATGCAGCACTCCTTCTGTACTGCTTTCTGAAACATCTGGTATTTGGACTCCAGAGAACATCCTGGAGTTGTGATTGCAGATAGACATGTACATAAGTTGGTGAATTTGGAATGTTAGTGACAGAGCCCTGTTGTCTGTCTGCCGTAGATGCCCATTAGCTCGGCTTCTAGCCCCAAGTCTGCCTGGAGATCTCTAATGTACCCACAGACGTGCTTGTAATTAGTATTATGACGCACAGCATTAAACTACCTAAATTAAAAAAATATTTTCTGACAAGACCCACAGTCTCTGAGGGGTGAGTAAGATGGGGGAGACTGAGCTACTCTCATTTTTGTAAATTAGCCCTTCTGCAGCTGGAGAGGGATCTGTGCAGCAATCAGCAGAGTTTGGTCGCTTGTTAAATTTTGAGAATTGGTTATATACCTATCCCTGCTCCAGGACTGAGTCGAGCCTTTAGTGGTGATGTGACCAGCTATTTAATGAGAAACAATTAGCAAGTGGGATATGTTGTAGTATTTCTCTAAGACATAATGCTGTGGATAACATGAGGAAACCTGGGGCTAAATCTGGCTTTGTTCTATTTGAGAGTTAATGTAAAGTTAATTTGGACTCTTTAGGAAATGGCAAACTGCCAGTCTGTAATCCTGTCTGTGGAAGATGATGCTGGACAAAGAATAATAACTGAAGATTTACTAGAAGCTACCCGCAGCCCTGAGCTGGGAATGAGGCAGGCAGCAGCTGTCATTCTGAACATCTACTGCTCCAAGACAAAAGCCGACTATACTGGTCATCTGAAGAGCTTGGTTTCAGGCTTGATACGTCTGTTTAATGATACCAACCCTGTAGTTTTGAATGAAAGCTGGGATGCGCTTAATTCTATCACCAAGGTGAGAGGCAGCTGAAAAAGGTTACAGCGGTAATGCCTGGCAAGGAGAAAACGGGGATAGCTGGTACAGTACTGCCTAAATTGAACCTTCTGTTTTGATTGTGAACTGCATTGACATTTGCAAACGCTGCAAAGATTTGAGAGGTGTAAGATGAGCTGACCTCAGCATTGTGAGCCAGTAGCCAGGTCTCTGGAGGGGGCAGGAAACAGGTGTCTTCTCTTGACACACCTGAGAAGAATTCACAAAGAATAGCTGGTTGCCGTGTTGGCCTCATCTTTGTCTTACCCTTCTCTCCTGCAGAAATTAGACGCTGGGAACCAGCTTGCTCTCATTGAGGACCTGCACAAGGATATTCGGATTGTAGGCAATGAGGCCAAAGGCGAGCATGTGCCGGGATTCTGTATTCCTAAGAAGGTAAAGGATCAGAATGAGCATGGATTCATCACAGCCATAATACCCACCTTTTGGGGGAACTGATTGATATGACTTGACAGCTGTTAGAAGCAGTGACTGTTGGGGCATTCCAAACCTGTATGTTGGAGAGACTTTTTGTAGGTTACTGCTGCTCTTGAGTTACCCTACTGAAGAATCCTCTTGTAACAAGATCTTTGACAGTTCTATTATGCATGTAAGTCATGGTCGCTGGCTGCTTTCTGTGGGGGAGTAAAGCTGGACTTCTGTGCCAAATTTCTCTGGTTTAAAAATTCCCCGAGCCGCCACCACTTTTCTCATAGCAACTGGCTTAGTAAGGCGTAGATGCATGAAATCAAACCAAATAAAAGTAGCTCTGTAAATGTGGAAGCAGGCAGCTGAAGGTCAACAGGAAATTGAGAGAAACTCTCCAAGTTTGTGCATCTGGTGTATAACAGAAGCAAAAATAAGATACATATTTTTGCATCTTGGCTTCTAAGCTTTCTTATCCGATTTTCGTGACAGGGAGTGACTTCCATACTCCTGGTGCTGCGGGAAGGTGTTTTAACTGGTAATCCAGAGCAGAAGGAGGAGGCAGCAAAGGCCTTAGGGCTAGTTATTAAGCTGACTTCTGCTGAAGCTCTTAAACCATCTGTGGTGAGCATTACTGGGCCACTTATTCGGATCTTGGGAGATCGGTTCAGCTGGAATGTCAAGGTGGCTCTGCTTGAAACATTAAGCCTTCTTTTAGCCAAGGTAAGAGTCAAAGTAATTGGCTGTGGCTTGTGAACATTTTCCGTGGTAACTTTCAGCAGTATCTGCTGCTGTTCGTGTAAATACTGCTAGGATGTCTGCTGGTGTGGCTTTGATATTTAGGAATGGCAGTGTAACTGGATTGTATTCTTCCAACAGCTTCTGGCCTACCAAAACCCCCAAT
Source organism: Fulmarus glacialis (assembly GCF_000690835.1). Classification (NCBI taxonomy): domain Eukaryota; kingdom Metazoa; phylum Chordata; class Aves; order Procellariiformes; family Procellariidae; genus Fulmarus; species Fulmarus glacialis. The sequence continues at coordinate 12,416 of NW_009233641.1, read as the reverse complement.
GCTTCAGTTTCTGGGCCTCATAGAAATATTGCAAAATGCTGATAACACTTCCAAATGATTAAAAACTACCATGTAATTAATTTCTCTCCAGTGTCAACCACTTTTGTGAAATGTTAAGTCCAAAGGTGATCATCTTACATATTTGAACTGAGCTGAGCTTTTGTTTAGTGCTCTGTGTACAAAAGACTGTTCATGATGGCGTAAAGTCTTTCAGCAACATTACCCTTGTATTTCAGCATACAGAAAATAAGATTAGATTTGAAAGGGATAAAAGTTGCATGGTAAAATACTGTTTCATGTTTTTCCTATTTTAGTAGTGTGTTAGATCTGAATAAGGGCTATTTGTGATAACTAACTGCTATAGAAGAGGTCATGCTGTTTTCAGGCTTTGATTTCTAGCCACTGTTTCAGACTTGACTGCACCAGTTTCCCCTCTTTCACCTCCGGTATAGGTTGAGATTGCCCTGAAACCATTTTTGCCCCAGTTGCAAACAACCTTCACCAAAGCTCTACAAGACTCAAACCGTGCAGTTCGCCTTAAAGCTGCTGATGCTCTCGGTAAACTTATTGTCATCCATGTAAAAGTAGATCCTCTTTTTACGGAGCTACTGAACGGAATTCGTTCCAGTGATGACTCTGCCATCAGGTAAGCCGTAGGTGGTATCTCGGACCTTCCTGCTTACTAAGGATGAAGGAAAGGGCTAGGAGGAATGAACAAAACCCCCAATTCTGAGAGTAAGATTTGCTTATTAGTGAAAGCAGTTGACTGTTAGTCAACGGTGTAAAACAAAGCATGTGGATGATAGGGACTTCCTGGGTCAGAAGCTAAGCTGTGACAGTGCATCAGGGCAGCATTGCTTGGTATCTGCCCAGTTCTGGCTCCTGCACACCCCCCAGCAACCACCGCAGCCCACTTTCAGATACAAGACTGTATCGATTGTCAGTCTGGCCTGAAGTAATGCCGCTGTTCTTGTATCCTAAGTGCACTGATCCCGAAGAAATTCCTGATTTGAGAATTTTTAAAATGTTTGAATAGTCAGAAAATATTTACATTGTAAGAGACAGATACAAGTACACAAACATGGAAATATTCTCTAGCGTGGAGTTTTCAGCAGTGCAGAGAGCGTGTCAGTCTCCTAAACTGTAAGGCATATTAGTGTAATTGCTGTGTAAGAAACTGTTACAGGTATCCAGAGCTCAGTTTCTTCTTTAGGGTGGGGGAGAGGCAACGTCTGACTGTAAGTTGTGATCACTTCTAGGGACACAATGCTGCAGGCTCTGCGGTTTGTAACACGAGGAGCTGGTGCAAAAGTTGATGCTGCAATTAGGAAGAATATCAGCACGGTGCTTCTAGGGATGCTGGGACATGATGAGGTACTGCTTCAGCCAGCTGCAAAGGATCCCTGCTGTAGACAGTCTTATTCTTAAATTTAAAATCTGAACTTTCTAACAAGTATTTTCTAAAGTAACTTCTGGGGGAAATTACTAATGATAGAGTGGCAAGAAACTTATATAAAGAAGCGTGTGGTTGGACATTACTCACTAAACTGAGTACGGTCTGTAAAATCGATCTCGTTGGAGCCTTGTACTGTGTTAGCTGGGAATCGGGTGCAAGAATTACAGATCCCTGGCCAATCGCTGGTAACTCTGAAAATCTGCGAGTTTAATGTTTCCTTAGCAACCGTATATGTGGGTTCGACCTGCAGCTCCTCACCACGATGTCTGAGGCAGCTCTGAAGTCAGATTTGCTTTTTGTCTTGGAGAAAACCTGCAATACCTTCGCTATATGCCCATACGTGTGTTTGTAGGCTCTCAGGTGGCGTTTATCATTTAGTGTGAGAAATTTTTCAGATATTGGCAGATTTTTCTCCAACGAGCAAGGAGCTTTCCAAGTTTAATATAGGGTCTTCTCTCTATGGCAGATAGCAACAGATCATCTATGAGATTAAAGTTAGTCATCTAGTAATTTCTTCCTTATGTTTTAATCTGTGCAACACAGACATGCAACTGTTGGCATGCTAGAAAAAGAAGAATTGAAAAATTCCCACTGGATTGTAAGTTTCAGGGTGGAGAGGAGTAGTGATGGGATGGTCACATAAGCAAGCCAGAACAACAAAGGCCTGGAAGTTTTAAAGTAGCATGAGTTTATCACAGAGATAAGCTCATCTAGACATGGCTAGGAGTAACACACACTTTCTAGACTGTGACTCTAAACTCTTAACATGTCTTTTAAAACATTCACTTTCATCTTTATGACTTTTCCATTTAACAAATCAGAATTTATATAAGGTCTGTAATTCTTCAGTCTCTGCTGGCTTTTTGACTGTGGATTTGGCTTTAAGTTCCATTATATACAAGAAACCTTGCGAACTGACAGAAATCCAGAGGTAGTAGGAGTGGAAGGGTGTCTACTAGTATTTATCTCCTCCTTCTCTCTTTATTTCATATCATCTTCTGTCAGTTGCTCTTCTTGCTCCTTATCTCTGGTGGGTATCGAGCTCAGCTGGTACTAATTCTTCTCTTCCTTTCCTCGGTAGGATGCCACGCGCATGGCCTCAGCTGGCTGCTTAGCAGAACTGTGTGCGTTTCTGTCAGAAGAGGAGCTCAGCACTGTTCTCCACCAGCACTTACTGGGTAGGTGAAGCTGTTTATGGTGACTGGAACTGAATCCGAAAAGCAGGGGAAGATACCTTCTTAGCCATTGGTTCGGGAAAACTTTGTGACTAATTATTCAGATTCTTCTTCTTTATCTTAAACCTGAATCTCTACTCTAGATTTTCTTGTACTTTCCTTGCTCATGGCTGTTCATTTGAACACCCTGGTACATAGCTGAGCGCAGGGTGGTGGTTGTAATTTGGGGTTACCGATACTTTTTTTTCTGGATTTGTTTTCAGATGAGTTGACGAAAGTACCAGCACGGCTGAGTGATTGCTAGTGCTGACACAGAGAGGATGGGAGGTGACAGGATGTTCAGGCAGGGTGGACGGGAGGGCCATTCCACCTTTTTTGATGACACCGTGATCTTAGATTGGCTTGTACTAACTGCAGACCACGTCTGATGGCTTCACATGCTTTTGGAGAATTAACTGATTTGCCTCTAAGTTAGATAAAAGCGTGAGTTTTGTAGGAACTCATAGTGGTTGGGAGTGCTACGGGATTGCTCTCCTCTATGGGATTAAAAAGGGAATCTGTTAGCTGGTTTCAAATTACAGATGACTCTTACAATTTTATTAGAGTGTCAAAGCTTGTGTAATTCCGATGCCAAGGCCCGTCATGCACTACGTGATGTGGGCCTGACTGGGTTGAACACCACAGAGTCACTTGTTAGTGTCCGGTGTCTGTCTCTGCCCAGGTGTTCCTGTCTGGTAGCGGTGTTGTGTTCTAGCACTGTTTGTACGGCTTTTTGGGAGGAGGAAGCACGGCATTGCTTTAGATCCTGCTTATTATTTCATTTTATGGGAGTGAATTGACAAACTGAGAAAGCTTTCTTAGATGAGGAGGAACGGATAGCGGGAGCCTTGCTATGGTTCTGTTCTTCCATTTGCAGCAGATGTCTCTGGCATTGACTGGATGGTGAGACACGGACGAAGCCTGGCTCTCTCCGTGGCTGTAAATGTTGCTCCCAGCAGGCTGTGTTCCCCCAAATACTACAGCAGCGTTCAGGAGATGATCCTCAGCAATGCCACTGCTGACAGGGTAAGTGCTACGTGAGAGTGGGCGAGTTCTGTTGCAGGCGCTTGTTGGGAGTAGTTTTAAAAGGTTCTCTGTGTTACCGAACAGAACAAAAATCCCCAAGTGCCATCTGAAGATTCTCCCCTGGCTGGATGCAGTTTTACAGTGAAATTACACAACTGTTCTGATTTTTTGAGTTCTGATCTCTGTGGAGATGAAGATTAAGTAATCTTCAGCTGCAGATTAGCTTTCACTGGGAGTAAATCACACTTCTGTTGCCCTATTAAAAGTTCTCACTCATGGGCCAGATTTACAAGAAGTGCAAATACTTCGTTTTAGGAGGAGGATTTTAAATCTAGGGTTGAATGAGTAATTTGCTGTAGGGAACCTGGGGGCTCTCTGGGATCTGCCACCTTATTCCATGTGGCTCAAAGTCACATTATGATTTTTTTATCGTAGTACCCAATAACATTTACCCAATGTTTTCCTGCTTTGCATGTTACAGTTTTTTGAAAGATCTGTTTAGCCTTCCGCAGCAGCTCACCAGTCCATGAGACCATGAGCCTCGTTACAAAGGCTGTTGAACTCTGCTGCAATAATACCGATTTCTGTCTTTATGTTGAAGATTCCCATTGCAGTTAGTGGCATCAGAGGGATGGGCTTTCTTATGAAATACCACATGGAAGGAGGAGGGAACCTGCCTCCAAAACTTTCCAATCTCTTCATTAAGGTAAGGCTCTTTATGGTAACTACCTGGCGTTGTTGTTCTCCTGTGATCTGACTCGTCGTTTGAGCTAACTCATGGGTGGCTTTCTCTGTCACATTTCTGTATGGTAACCCCGCTTCAAAACGGAAAGCTCGGTTGCCTTATCTGGGGAAGCTCTAAATCCCCTCATCCTTGAAAATCTAGACATGTCTTTTTGTGGCAAAGTAGAGACAGAATCGCTTTATCAGTCTCCTTTGCAGTTGTGAATACAATACCGCTATCCCTGCTCTAATATGGAATTGGACTTTTGATCTTTCTGTGGTAAACTTCAGCTGTGATTCTTATGAGTTCGTTTTTCCCTTTGCAGTAACAAACAGCTGGCAGAGAAGAGTGGGGGGGAGTTGTCAGGTTTTTAAGGTTGCTAAAGGTCAAAGGGCCTGTGTTAGAAATGCGTCAAACACCCACTTGCACCTTACCTGGTTTTGCTGCAGTACTTTTTGACTTCCACTGTTGTGGAAGGGAGTAGCTCCGAAAGACTGAGATAAAAGAGGGTGCTGAAGTTAACACTTTTTTCAATTCATATCTATTTAAATATTCTACCTCAAAATTCCTTTCTTTCTTGGTTGTTCTGGTTTTTTGCTGTGGGGTTTTTTGTTTGGGTTTTTTTTTTTTCCCCTCCCATAAAAGCATCCCTCATGGTAGACAGGATCTGAATTTTGAACAGAGAAGACGGGAAGATAGAGTACTTTTTATTTTGTCTGTCATCTTTATTGTAAATAAAATGTGTTACATTTTCAGGTTTTACATTTCTTTTCAATTTACTTGAAAAACTACCAAACATGCAAATTGACACGATGCAGTCCATCATTCTTCAAAGCAGACTTTTTGTTTGAAATTCTACGTTTATATATTAATTTGTATCATACTATTGTATTAAAATATCACCATTGTCACAATACCTTTATCACAGTATTAATAATGCAGTTGACATTCAGATGTTAGCTTTCATGTTTTAAATGTGTTGAGATTAAATAAAAAATACAAAGCTCTAAATTTTTTTTTTTTTTAATTTTAAAATGAAACATGCTGTTGAAAGGCACCTTATACTCCAGCCAGAGACTGACTTGGCTGTTGCTGCTGATTGAGTGTATTTTACAGAGGTGCTGACTTAGTGGTCATTGTCATTTCCTGAGACAGTTGAAAGAGAAGCGTGTGACCTGTCATCAACCACATTTTTAGAAGTTTTCTTTTGAAAAAGTGTCTTGTTTTCAATGTTTGATCTTCTCTTACTGTTAAAACAGTTTAGTCAAACTTGTTGATAACAAGTTTGTCTCTTGTGTACCTGTAAGTTGAAAACTGCTTGCTTTTCTTGTTACAGTTTAAAGTACTTAAATTAGAAAAAAAGATAAACTACTGTTTTAAATACCTGTCCTTGGTGTATCTGAATTCAGGTCCCTCTTTGTCTCCTTCAGTGTCTCCAGAACTCATCCAGTGACATAAAGTTAGTTGCAGAAAAGATGATCTGGTGGGCAAATAAAAACCATCTTCCCTCACTGGATCCTCAGACAATTAAACCAATTCTCAAAGCGCTTCTGGACAACACAAAGGACAAAAACACCAGTGTAAGAGCCTACAGCGACCAAGCTATTGTCAATCTTCTGAAGATGAGAGCGGGTGAAGAAGTGCTTGAGGTACGAGACAGAGGAAAACGTAATCGTTGGTAGGCGTCTATGTCACGTTGCTCTGCATTTGGTTAGGTGTTGTGCCTGGAGCCTCAGAATATGCTGGCAGTCTCCTGGGAAATAGATGGAGTGGGACAATCCTATTTGCCTTTAAGCCTTCATCAGTATTCTCATGCTAAGCCTGAAGAAATAAGCAATACTGATACTGTCCAACCTTACAGTGCAGTATTACTAAACTCAAGGTATTTAACATACCTCCCATGCTGAATATAGTAGCCTTGCTTTCAAAATGCCGTAAGCCCTTACTGTGCTGTAGTTACCTTAGCTAGGACCGTTAGTTCATTGCTTTCGTCACGTGTATAACCCTACTGCAGCATTACTGGTGCTAGAGAGAGTATTTTAGGATGGAGTACTTCGTATATCCATTTCCAGACCTCTTTTCTAAGTCTTAGCTGCCTTTGGGTAGTTCCTGTATCTGGAATCATAAAACCAGACGAAGGATTTTGGTATGTTTGAAGGATTTTAGATAAATACAGCTTGTAAGGCACTGAAGTTTATTCTTATTTTGAATGGTATGTCATAAAGAGTTGCTAATTGGTGTTGTCTTCCTTCCACAGTCGGTTTCCAAGATTCTAGATGCTGCCAGCTTGGAGCTTCTCAACGAAAGCTGCAGAAGGTCTCTGAAGAAGCTGGCTGGCCAGGCTGACTCTGATGAACAGATAGACGACACTATACTGACGTGATGATAAAGCTCCAGAAGACAAGAAAACACTGAACCAACCGCTGCATCAGCATTTCAACTCAAACACCTATTTTAAATGTTTTCATTTTTGAAAATGTTAATTCTGATGGGATTTCATGAAAAGGACTCCCAGAGAGTATTTTAGTATCAAATATACCAGAATAGCCTTAATTAGACCCATATTAGCTGAAAATTGAAAATTTGGTCCCCTTTTTGAAACAGATAATGCACAAGAAACAGATATACTAATCAATACTGGTAAATTGTGGCCGATTGTGAGATGTGGCTAGAGCACATCAGGCTTAAACTCTGGTGACACCCATTTCCTGTCCAGGGTCTGTGCAAAAACCCCAGTACTGGAAGTATTGTCGGTCTTTTCCACAGACCCTGTGAAGCTGGAATAGAACTCGGTGAAAGTTAAAACGTATTGTTTTTGTGTACTGCTAACTTGCTGCTTGTGACGGTTCTGAAGACTGAAAATCCCTGTAAAACAAGGTATTTAAAATAGCCTTAGAAATCACAAATGCGAAAGGGGGATTAAATGCAGTCTGTTTAAAGAAGGAACATTTAATAAAGGCTCTGACTTTGATCCTTCTGGTGTAAATTGTTCTTTTTACAAATTCATTTGTCAACAAACTTATATGGTGATGTACTTCTTGGACCTGCTTTTTCTAGGGCATACAGTCTGTAGAGTGGGTAGTGCTGTAATCTATAAAAACCTTTTGCAAAACTGAGGCAAGCTAGGGTTTAAAACCAAGCCAGAACTGACATTTAATGAAATTTGTAATTACTCCTATTCATTTCTAAAGTATTTTTGACTACAGACAAGCTTTTTAGTTATTCAACTTGTGAAAAGTCCTCTATTTTTATGTCTTCAAAGGCTTCACAAGATACTTGGCACTTCCAACATACAGACTTTTTTTTTTGTCAATGAGTTGTACTGCTCCAAGAGAGCAGTATTTTATTTTACCTGGCCACATATACTTCTTTTTTAAAAATTTGTTTTAATTTTCTAATACCTTTTATGCCACTTGATGAAAATAGTGAAAAATCTTGTGCAGGATACAAATTTTTAGGAGGAAAAATGAGCTCTACATTCTGTGTAGAATAATAGTTAAGTGAGCCTTATCTATTTTATAAAACTACAGAAGCTGGTTGCACCTGAGAAGCCAGAGCATTAACATTTGTTGTTTCAAATGGGTGGGTGGTGTGTGTGGGGGAATCTTCCTTGCATGTAACTCTGGATGGCTTAAACCATGATGAAGGGAGGAGAACACAATACTACACATCATAAAATTTGAGACCATAAAATGTAACCACGTGGGAACACATGTTCTGCTGGAACCATTCTGATACGGCAGTAGCAGCAACTAGAAAAACATTTTCTCTTCGCCGTACTAATGCCTCAAACAGCCAGATACGATCTCGAGTAGGTGTTCGGGAGTGCTGGGCTTTGTTCTGGTCAAAAGTACAAGAACCTGTCAAAACGTTCTTGACGTTATGTCAGCTCCCAAGCCTGTGGTGTAGGCTGCTGCCAACAGCGATTTGCTGTAGGAGTCAGTGGAATACTGTTGGAAGGATCTGGGAAAATCAGCTATTTTACCCCCTACTTAACATAGGCTCAGCTCTAACTGAACCATTCCTAACTGATTTCCATAGAATTGTTTTTTATAGTGGTGTATCATGGAGATTCCATAACATCTCTATGCCATCTATTTCATTATATAAACTTTTCAGACTGTCAGAGCTTACCTCGTGTCTAAAAAAAAAATAATCTTCCTTGCTGCTACTTGAGTCCATTGCTGCTTGTCCTACTCCCGCAGAGACTGAAAATAGTTCATTTTTGCAGCAACCGCATCATCACTTCAGTGTTCTCACCCCTGGATGAAACAAGTTTAGATTTTCCAAGTCTTTTCTCACAGATGTTCATGTTTTCTAAACTTACACTGCTGTCCTCCGTACCTGTTCCATCTGATTCGTATTTGCCTCGTGATGTCCACTGCTGGGCCACGTCTTCTAGGGGAGAATGTTGCTTTGCAAGCCCTACGTAACACTGTTGTCTATCCCAACACAAGGTTCTGGTGTTCTTTTTTGCAACAGCACAGTGTTGTTGACATCTTTGGTTTATGATCAGCTATGAAGCCAAGCTACAAAATTGCTCTTTGGCTATTTATTTCCAATCTTGTATTTATGCAGTTGGCTATTTCTACAACACTGCAGTTCTTTCCAGTTGATTTTACACTTATTTCATAACATTTATCTGCATTCTGAAGGTGGTTTTTAAGTCTGATTTTGCCTTCCAAAATACTTGCAAATCTTAAAACTATGTATTTTGCGCTAGACTGGTAATAATCAAAGAGTGAAAACTCAACTAAATGCTCTTAAGGATTTGGCAGTCTCAGGGAACTGGAATTAGTTTCACCTATAATGAATTAGCTGTGTTTTGGGGTAAGAGAGGAACAGCAGTTCAACCATGCAATGCAAACACTTTTGTGCACTGAAACATGTACAAAATTTTATGCCATTCAAAAACTACTAAACAGGTGGCAAAAAGCTCAGTGGTTGTATTGGAATCACTCACTTCATCACTGCAGACAGGAAGAAAGAAAAAAATTGCAAGTTTCTCTGAAGAATGGCTGTTTGAGCTCTTGATCATGGGCACCTCGGCTTACCTATTTGATCTCAGATTCTAACTGATGCTCCGCATAAACATGTGAAAGAAAATAAGTTAAATAGAACCCTTTTTTATTAACTTGTGAATTTTAGCCAGTAAGATCTTTTGTTATTTTGATTATTTGTATTTCCACCTTATGTAGCAGCAAGTGGAAAAACTCATTCATCTTTCCAAACAGCAGCTGAATTTCTGCACTCAGTTTAGTTGCTTCTGAGGAGGAGGAGGTAAAAGGTAGGAGCTCACTTGCGCTTACTGCGAATATGCTGATTTTCCAATTACAGCGAAACACTGAATTTGGATTTTGATAGCTACTTTTCACTAAACTATTTATACACTGCAATATATTACATCAGAGATAAAATACCCATAATTTTTGCCACAACATAAGATCTGATAAATTGATTGTGCCAACTTGGAGACTAAAGAATTAATTCTTTTCTCATTTCCAATGTCTTAAAAATACCAGTTGTCAGTAAAAGATAATTTTTCCCCACAACTGACTGTAATAACATCTTTGAACTGTCAAGCAACTGTCTCTGACAGCTGAACTGTGTGTATTTCCAGAAGATCAAAAAATAATTTATGATTCTATGTTTAAACTTGTAAGGTGCTAAAAATTTCAATGGAAAAGAGACAAATGTGAAAGCATAAAATATTCAAATATTTTGATTTTTTTTTTTCTTTAAGGTAAGTCACAGTTTGTACTGTCCGTTTTATTAGGTAACATCACGCCATCTCACGCTTTTCACATGATGAGGTGTAGGTAATAGCAGTCACTGTGACTTGGGGTTTGAGCTGGTGGTTTGAACGCTGGATTCAAGGGACCTCCCTGCAGCTACGCAGCGTCCCCAGTTACCCTGATGCTCGGGGCACGTGTTGGGTTACACGCTGGGCTACCCAAGTGCTTTACTGGGGTGGGTGGTATCTGGTGGGGGTTGCTTGAGCACCGGGCTAGGTTTGGGCTAGCTGCAAACCCTTTTCTAGCAGGGTTTCTGTGAGCATGTCTGTTAAATCACACACACTCACATCTGGTAGCACTCCAGCCTTTCTCCTGCTCCTCAGTTAGCTACATCATACATCTGAGGATAACGCAGAACAAGCTATAGGGTGTGGTGTTTTAAACGCATGAGTTGCAGAGTGAATGCGAGATGGAGGTCATCTCAGTGGAGTTCAGGGTGTGTGGGACTTGACAGGGGTGAGCTTTGAAGGCTAGAATACTTTTTGAAGGTTGAGATTAAGGAAGGTTTCTAATTAAAACCATAGACATTAGCCATATTGTTGATCAGAAGTATTTAGAAGATGCAATTTTATGTGCTAAAAAAAAAAATCTTCATGCTATTTTAGCCATAATGGGTTGATTTGTTCCCAGATGAATTGCATACAAATTGGACAACTATAATTGTGGAATCATACCACAATATCCCATGCAGAAGAAACAGGAAATTAGAATTGGTTAGACACGATTGCCTTAAAAAAATACTCTTATTCCTCTTAACCAAACCCTATTGTATAAATCCAGAGAAAAGAGTCTATAGCTTTCGAGTCAATGTTAAGGGAAAAAGCAATACTGCTAAAAACTGCCTGTCATTCTCCAAGAAACATTCACAGATCACAGCACAGCTGTGGCTGGACGGCACAGCTGGATTTCAGCCGGTCCAACCCCTGTGCTCAAAGCACGGTTGAGTAGTGCAGGTCGCCAGGGCACTGTCCGGGCGGGCTGGGCTCCAAACCTCCCCGGGCAACGGGTCCCGCTGCGCGAAACACCCTCACAGTGTCACCGCAGGAGTATTCCACTGGCCTCAATCTTTTACTTGCGCTTGGGTCCTACCAAAAAGATCCTCAAAGTAGGTACATCCTGCTCTTTAAGCACCTTTAGAACAACTACTTAGATTGTAATTATCAAAGGCATTATGGATTGGTATTTTCAAGTTAACTGTCCTTGATTTCTGCGTCATCTTTCCTTTGCCTATTTATAGGCTCAGTTGACCCTAAAGATCTGTGTTCTCCAGTGCTAATACAGCTCTCCCCATTTGAAAGACAAACGCACGTTAATGAGATACTTGCGTCAATGAACTGTAAACTTATGGTTAAAATTTAAAAAAATCAACTTACTTAAATAATAATGTCAATATTTTGGTTTGAATCTATGCTAAACTAAAATTACTTTTAAGACAGATGCAATACCTAGCACATTGCCTTTTGTTATTGTGTTTTTATGCATGTATTGAAAAGCCTGAATAACTGGGAAAGGAAGTCCTAAGTAATTTACATATTCTACACCAAAACACTGCATTGTTTGATCTCAGGAGTTCAAGTACCAGTAAGAACAAATTTTTTTTTTAGAAAAACGATCAAAGAGAAAACCAGCACTCTTCTTGTGCCGTGTCTCCACCTAAAAGCAGAGATCACCTAAAAACTGATCATAGTGTGTAGTCAGTATCTGTGCAACTGACAGCAAAACTACTCAGGCTGTTTGTATGTTAGACAACTGTGAGAGAGCTGTTTGAAACTCTGTGGATTTGGGCTATGGATGGTGCAGGCACAGCTGCCGACGTGTGTGAGGTCAAAGCCCTGCCTGACACATACACAGGCACATCTCTGGATTAAAAACCCCAGGAATCTAATTCCAGACTGGCCTGAATTGCCAGGCCTGCATGACACACCTGGGCATTTCATATCACTGCTGTGGTATGAAATGATCCTCACCTGCAGGTTGGGCTCTGATGGGAACTGTTCTTATAGACGTGCGACTTGCTGCTTTGGCGCACAGGCGTCTTGGTTTAAGAAGCAGAACGCGTTCCTAGCCATTGTGGCCTGCTCCTGTGCCTTCCCAGGAGCGGAGCGGACAGTGCCTGAAAGCGCTGGGGCTCCCTCACGCCCCTGGTGCTTTCCTGGGGGCGGCCTCCTCTTCCGCTACGCCCGCAGGCCTCACGCGAGCGC
>NW_009233640.1:0-37411 GCF_000690835.1 Fulmarus glacialis | reverse complement strand
GGGTCTCTTCTCCCAAATAACTAGCGATAGGACGAGAGGAAGTGTCCTCAAGTTGCACCAAGGGAGGTTTAGATTGGACATTAGGAAAAATTTCTTTACTGAAAGAGTGGTCAAACATTGGAACAAGCTGCTCAGGGAAGTGGTTGAGTCACCATCCCTGGAAGTATTTAAAAGACGTGTAGGTGTGATGCTTAGGGACGTGATTTATTGGGCATGGTGGTGTTGGGTTGATGGTTGGACTTGATGATCTTAGAGGTCTTTTCCAACCTTAATGATTCTATGATTCTATGATTATCGATAAAGTTCTCATGGAAGGCTTAGGAGTTGACTGGAGGGTTGAAAGCACAGCAGGCAAGTATAGTTAAGACATGGTAATTCTTTTTGTTAACAGCATGACAAGGCACAGGGTTGTCAGCAACATGTTCAACATCTCCAGGTCAAACAACTAGGTACAGGTTGATAGCCTTTGGTGCAAGCATGCAAGGAGTCTTAAACTCCTAGCACAGAGTCTAACAGATTACCATTATCTATGACAGTAGATATTATAGTAAAGGTTCCAGAATTCTTTGATGTTGCTTGTGCAAAGAGCATTTTACTAAGCCATTCTTCATGAAAGTTGCTGGGTAAAGTTTTCATCTGAAGTCTGCTTTCATAGCCAGTAGTAAGTACGGAAATTAAGTACATAAAATACTCAAGACTTATCTCACCTCTGGCTAAATCTAAAATATTTTTTTACTTAATAAATATTCACCAAAAAAATTGTTCCTGAACTGAAGAAAGTGTTTTATGTTATTCCAAAACTGTAAATTCATATAGCAGTTTAGATTAAGAGCAAGATCCAATAGAGGTCCTCTACACTAACAAGCTAGATATTGTGACATTTACATTTTAATTGTTTTGTCGTCCAAGTGGAATCAAGAATGCCATGTTATGTGCTCATACTTCACATGTACTGCATGGATAGAATTAGGAATATAATTAAAAATTAATATACAGACTAGCAAGTAGAAAAGTGTCTGTACATGAATGTGGACAGCAGGAAGATACCTCTGTTCACTTCTGATCCTCTCCAAATGTTTCCTATTTTCTGCAACTGTACATGAGACAATAAAGTTTTAGTGCCCCCCTTTTCTGTAATAAAGTAGTGGTAAAAGCACTTTTTCAAGGAGAGGATTCATTTTATTACTTAAAGGGAACCGTAGGAAGTCTATCCATTCTATTCCAGTCTATCTCCCAACTTTTAAAAGATTCTTAACCAACAAGTTACAAGATTACTGAGGTAAAAGAGATTGCAGAGGGAAAAGTCTCCACGTGTCCTCTCAACATGCTGTTACTGTGTTGCAGAGTTAAGATTCATAGGGCTAGAAAGTGGCAAGGTAGGAAACTCAGTAGACAATATATTTTAATGCACACATCATTCTTGCAGGAGTTTTGGAAGCTTTGATTTTTGGAATTTCATGTCCATCATTGCTTGCTAGAATGGATCTCATGTTTTTGGCATAGAATTGGAACTTAAGACATCCCCTCCTGAGTGCTGAGCCAATAAAGCTATGAAAAGATGTTCTTTTTCTTTCTGTTTTTCCTGAACCTTGAATTCCTTACTACAAACCAGCATAGCAGGAAAGAAGTTTATCTTTCCTCTACAAGTCCTCCTTTAGTAACACTATTGCCAGGTAAGTTGAAGTATCCTTCTGCAGCGTATGTATTTGAACTCCTCTGGCCAGAGTGCTGAATTCAGATTTTCTTCCTGGCTTGGTGTGTAAACCAGTAGGTTTTATACAGAAAATATCACTATTACATCCATCTGCGTTCCATAAAAGCAGTCAGAAACTGCTACATGTTACAATGCTACGGCTACAATGGGCCACATCCAGCCTGTGTGTAAGGGATAAAGTGAGAATGTCTACTAGATGGCCTTAAAAGGGGAGTGATGCTAATAATTGTTTTGTTCCTGGATTTCAAAAACCAAAGCAGAGCTATTCAACCTGAGAGAGTCTCAGCTATGTGCAGAAGCACAGCTCCCATCTCCTAAAAGAAGTGTAATTGCTTATAAGCAGAAAAAAAGGTTATTTAGATTGCAGTTCTGGATTTTCATCCCTCTGTTCCTCATTTAGGAGTCTACAGTCTGTACATATTGAAATGAGTTCTCAACCTCTATTGTTTAAACTCCTCTTTCAAGCTATTATCAGTAATGTGTGTTGTGAAGGACTTTCTTACCATTTACCTTTTGATAATAACTGATAGTAAGGATTTCATTTTAACCATAGAGATAATGTGATTTGTTTACATTCTGAAACTTGTGATTTCATATTCTATTTATATTCACCCATATTGTGTAACTAAAACTAATTTTGGTATTTACCTTGTAGCAGTAACAATTTCTGATCTGATTTTAAGGCTATAGGAAAGCATTGTTTATGAGAAAAAAGTTTTACTTTTCTATTATAATAGCTGATTTATTGGAAAAGGCAGTACGTTTTGGGGCAAGTAGGTGTCAAGTTAAAGGAATGTTTTGATAAATGTTTATTGGGCAGTAGTATGTCCATCTTGGAGGAACTGGTCCAGTTTAACAATATCAATTTTGTACAATCTACGAGTATACTTCAGTGAACACTATGAGTCAATTTAAACTGTCAGTGCTCTGGAAGGCAGTCCTATCTTCTTCCTGTTTCAGGCTGTGTATTACTGCTGCCCCTTATTGTGCCCACATTTGTATACTGTTGGCTGATCAGGGAACTGATTCTGCTGAAAAATACTCCAGCCTGTTTAAGCTAACAGTGTCAAACTGCAGTCTTTGGGATTGAGGCAAGTGAAGCTTCTGCTACCACCAGGCTCCTCTGTCCTGCCCTCGTCCCTCTCCTGACTTCATGCTTCTGTCCCCCTTTTGCATTTACGTTGGTGTTTCTTGCAACTACAGAGAAGGTTGGATCAGCTCTAACAGCTGTTAAGTAAACATATGCAAGAAGGAGGCAAAACAGGAATATGTTGTCAGCACAAGCTGCGTAGGTGGGAATGTCCATCTTGGCAACATCGTGGTCTTCGTTTATTTAAAACCAGTTATGAAACTGAGTTCTAGCAGAGTAATTCCACAAGCATTTAAAGCAGCATAAACTTGCCACGTGATTGAAAGGTGTGGTTTTCATCCCTGGACATTTATTCTTTGTGCAATATAAACTTTTGCATGGCCGTGCAGTGAAAGAGACTGGGATCCTGGCTAAACCTAGATTAAAAGCAGCTTGGCATTTTTTTCACAGCAGTGCAGACTTGACATACAGTTCGGTAACAGTGTAATCTAACCAAAGTTGTGGCTGCTATAGCCTTGCCTGCTTCTGCTGCATATT
This sequence comes from Fulmarus glacialis, assembly GCF_000690835.1. Classification (NCBI taxonomy): domain Eukaryota; kingdom Metazoa; phylum Chordata; class Aves; order Procellariiformes; family Procellariidae; genus Fulmarus; species Fulmarus glacialis. The sequence continues at coordinate 34,070 of NW_009233640.1, read as the reverse complement.
TGTACCTCCTCCTTTGTGCCTGTACACATAGTAATGCAACTGAATTGATGAGGCACTTCAATTGCAGTAAAACATGAAAAGCTTCAAAGCAAGGAAGTTTTTATTTCCTCTCATAAAGTTATGTTCCTTTCCAATTCCATGCTTGTTTTGACTGTAATGACCACATAGATAGTATAATGTAAAAGCAGAATACACAGGAAAAATACTAATGCTTAAGACCAAAATGTCTTCTAAAAGCCTGTTTTTCATGTTATGTTTTCCAGCTATAACTTACATGGCTTAATCATACTGCTCTTGTTATTTTAAAAGACTTTAAAATCAGCCCTTAATTTTTGCAGAAGTTGGGGAAGGTTGATATTGTTCATCGTTGCAGTGCTAAGATGATAAGATTTGTTTAATATCCTAAAGCATGAAGAAATCATGCTGTTTCGTTTATGAAAATCTGTTACACACTTGAATCTCAGTAAACCTTTTTTTTATAATTCAGTCATACAACTTAAAATATATGATAAGTAAATTATCAGTTAGATTAATTTCATGTTTTTGATTTCTTGTTGTCTTAAATCACTTCATTTGATTCACGATACTTTATGTAGAAAAAGACCTTGGAAGGTTTTAAATTTCATTCCTAAAAGAGGTAAATGTAAATTGATTTTAAAACATTATGACACTGATGTTTCAAGACTTCTCTACTAATCAGTTTTTTATGAACTAATGAATAAAATATTCTAACTGAAGACAATTACAGAGATAGTTGTCAAATTCTGTCAATTCTGTCATTAGAATTAAACTATTTTAAAGTTTGCAAACTGAAACTAATATAAAAGAGCAAATGTCAGACTAAATTCTTTTAAGTATATGAGAGAAAAGGTCTTATGTATTTACAGATTTCACACAAGTTAAAATCCTGCAGTGGTCTGAGTATGTGGGTATCTTTGGTGTTTCACTGAATGAAGTGGGCATTTTTCAGTTTTCAGATATTTCCCTGCAAGTGTACGAATTCAGAACAAAGTATTAGAAAACAGTTAATAACAGTAGTCTCAGAAAAAGATTTTAAGCAGTCAACTTCCTGAGTAGGGAATTACCTAAAGTCAGCATTTTCTATGTGCAGCTGGGGACACCTCTATAGCTAGCCAATAGAAAATGTGAAAGAGTTAGTTAGAAAGCATCTGCCATACACCTTTCTCAGCACCCGGACTCCAGAACAGCTTCCAAAGAACATATGTACATATTCTTTCTTTCAACTTGATGTAATTCATTCCAGCTAAGAAAAATCCTGGCGTCTGTGTAGGCTTCAGCCTTTATCTCCCTGTTAGTTGACTGGGGATGCTGTAGGATACCTGGAGTGAGTTCAGTGAAGAGCCATCAAGGCAGGGTTCTGGAGCACATGTTCCATGAGGAGAGGCTGAGGGAACTGTATTTTTTTCAGCCTGAGGAAGAGAAAGCTACCAGGGTACCTACAAGCTTTAGGTCAGATCTAATGGCCCAATAGCTATGAGAAGGCTGTCAGGAGGATAGAGCCAGTTTGTTCACTCTTGTGAATGATGAGGAGGACAGAAGATATGAGTTGAAACGAGATGTTCAGGATGGTGAAAAGTTTTTTCACCATGAGGATAGTCGAGCAGTGCATCAGGTTTCCCAGAGTTGTGCAGTCTCCTTGGAGGTTTTCAAGAGCCGAATGGAAAAAGCCCTGAGCAATCTGGTCTGATCTCAGAGATAATCCTGCTTGGAAAAGGAGGTTGGACTGGAGACTTCCTGAGGTCCTTTCCAACCTGAGTTTTCCCATGATTCTACCTCTTCTTCCAAAAGACTGTGGTTTGTGGCCACTCCATGGCTGTGCTACTACTAAGGTCAGACAAGTTAGTGATGATTAAGTGACTCTCGAACTGGGTGAAGAAAAAGGAAAAAGGCATTTGAGAGTTTTTGCTTTAATAGCTTTGCCACTTTTCTGAAGTTGTGATGTGAAGGGGGTAATAAATACTACAACTGAGAAGATATTTTATTTTTCTGATAAGTCAGTCTCCCTTCTGACCCTCAGAAAAGCTATATGACACCACATTTTTATGGCTATAATAGTGAACTACATCATAAATCTAAGGTTAACTTTATAAATACAATTGAGTAAGCCTGCATCAGCATTTGGGTAGCAGCAACACGTGCTCATCAGCTGAGATCCCTACTGCAGCTAATTCTTCTTATATGGTCTGCTTCAACAAGTATGCAGCGAGTACTGCTGCCAAGTATGCAGTGAATGCTGCGAGGAATTGAAGCAGCAGGCCGTGTCTGTAGCTGTCAACCTCTGGATGCTGTCCCTTGTGTCACAGTCTCCTCTTGTCACTGCTATAAATTAAATGACATTGGAAGCTTTAAGTGGGTGAAGGAGACAGGAGAGGTAACATAGTAGCGTTTGTGGCATTTGGCATGCCTGTCTTGTGTGCTTAAGACATCCATTAGTTTTGCTGTTATCACATGAACTTCCTTATTATAATGTTTGTCTCACTGTGCATCTCATTGTTATTATATGAAAGGAAGAACCACTTCTGCATAAGTTGCTCAGACTTACCCATGTGTTCTTGAAAATATGTGTAGGTATTAAGTCTCCTAAAGTTTAGCAGATCTTTCATTCTTGCAATAATTCTTCAGAAAGGATTTATTTTCTGTTATTTCCCTGTAAGATTTGTTTTAATGACAGCTGTATTATTAAGCCCATGTTTTATGGAATGAAATATTAGTTCCTACATATTTTTTTAAAATTTAAGGGAGTGAGTGTGCAAGGGCTTGTGCAAGGAGCATCCCTGCGAGGGATTGAGGGTGCAAGGACCTGTGCAAGGCTGGGAGCATGCAAGGTCTCGTGCAAGGCCACACGTGCACGCTCCCACTCCCGTGTGCACCCCCGAGCGCAGCCGCTGCAGCCCCCTTTTTATAGTAATGTTTTAGAGGTGTTCTAAAAAATCCAAAAGCTTTTAATTAGTTTCTTTTCATTGTAAGTCTTGTTGCATAAAATTAGGGGAGGTACTTTATGATCAAAGTTTTCTGTTTCAAGACTAATCGTTGTATACTTATTTAGAAAAGACTGGTGGTCCACATTTAAATCTGTAGAAAAAATAAATTATGCCCTGGCTTTTCTTACTGTCCTGTTGCTAATGATTTAACGTGACATTAGTGTTCTGTATTGGATATCTTCTTAGCTAAAACTATTTAGGCAAATGTGCATGCATGCTTTACTGACATTGGCAGCCAGAATTTGAGAAACCTTTTTTTTTCCACAGAACTTCAAAACATACATTCTTACTTCCCAAAGCAGGCCTATTGACCTCTCTCTTTCTACACTCTTACCTGCTCCATGCTCACTTTTTCTCTGACTTTCTTTACTTATCCTCCAGATGTGTTGTTTTTTCATATCAGTGGATTTCTCTTGTAATTATGTTCAACAGATGTTTTTCTGGGGGGACGGCAGTTCCACGTGGCTAGAAACCTTTTAGAGGATGTATAAAGCTTCTCCCTAGATCATATTAGAATATCCCAGATAATAATTTTTGCTGTAAAAAAATCTCAGAGGAATGAGCTCATTATACTTTTAAATTGCAGCTTTATAAGGTATGACTGAAAAAATATTTTTCACAGGAAGTATACGTGTATTAGCTGATTTTTTTACATCTTTCATACAGTGTTTTACTAACTCATCTCATGCCCTTCTAATTTGTGTCTCCTTCATTTATTTTATCAGGTTTTAGATTAACAGTTTAAGGTCAGAGGAACAATTAATACAACTTGATCTCCTGCGTAATATAGCCTGTCAATTTCAGAAAGTGATTTCTGCATGAAATGTGTAATTTCTAGTTGAGCTAGAAGATAAGTTTTTTTACAAAGTAATACAACCTGAAAGTAATGGTGGTAATCTGTAAATTATGCTAATGCTTAACTTAACCAATGCAATACCATTAGAAATTTGCAGTTCATACCTATATATAATTACCAGAAAATAGTCAAATTTCACTATGTAAATATTTTAGAGTTACACAACCAATTACAGGGAGATACTCTCTCTTAAAAATCCACAAAAGTAAAGTTGTAGCATACTTCAGACTTCTACTTAAAACCTGTTTAAGTCATGATTATTTTATGAGCTTCTAGTATGCCTTTGGACATATTTCACATGTATTACAATATTATTATTCAGGACAACAATCAAGTTTTAATATTTTATTTGATTGCACCTGAAGGCTTTTGGTCATCCAATTGTTCATCCAATAAGAAGAATTCAGGCAGTGCACTAAAATTGTATAACATCCAGCACTTTAATTTTAAAAAATAAGTTCAGTTGTATCAGTGGAAATCAGTGAGTTACACATTTAAGCTTGCATGAAATTTCACAAACTCTTCTGTCTACTGTTACCTAACAAAGGAATATTTATAACAGAAATTTTAGAACTGTGTGTCAACCATTGACAATACTGTGCCTGCCAATACTATGCAACATTCAGACCTCTGGATATAAACGTTGTCGAGGAAATTACTGGGTTTTAACAGGGTTATTTCTGTTGGGATTGTAATTTTTCCTTTTCCCTGTCACAAGACGAATTGAACTTTTTTTCAGCTTAAATGAGAAAACAAAAGGCCCTGTAGTAGCAATAGAACAATTCTTCCTCTATTGCACAATGTTCCATTAGACAGTAATAAAAAAATGTGCATTGAGGGGCTATGCTAAAATACACTTGCAGAGGTAATCACTAAATTGCCACTGATAAATCAGTAAACTCTAGATTTTTTCCCTTGTTTGATATTCCTTAAGTTGTTCTTTATCAGGTCATCCTTAAGTAGGGTTTAGGTGATTTTTCCCCATATTTTGTTCTATTTGTTCTCTTGCTTCTGGCAAGTGGAACACTATGAGCTTTTGTTCTTTTATAACATTAAATATTCTTCATTTTTACTAGTTTTAAGTTAATACTCTTTTAACATTGATAACAAAAAAGCTTGCCCAAGAGCATGTTTAGCACCAATGTTTAGCCAACTACATGGCTAAGCAAGCACTTCTCAACTTGTAAAATACAAGCAAAATGTGTGTTCTGATTGCCAAAACAGTTTCTCTGAAAGCAGCTCCAGCTGAGATGTGCGTATGACCTTTTCTGCTTGAAGTCACAGGTTAAAGTTCACACTTTAGAGAGGCTAAATGCACATCAGCTCAGTCCTAACTGAATGTTCTTCCCAGTATACTGGAGGTAGACTCTCTCTTGTGTTAGAAGTTCTTCTAAAGCCTTAACTCTTGTGTTCTTAACTCTTGTGTGGCCTACTGGGCAAAGATAGTTTTGCAGTTGGATTGTCAAGATATGCTGCTGGGAAGTGAAAGTTGTAGACTTGAAATTTTTTAAACTGGAAAGAGAAATGAACAAAGTCAACACCTCCTGAGCTTGTATTCTAACTCCTAAATAAATATGCAAAAGATGGAAATATTATTTAAGGGGACCTTCCTGAAAGCAGGTTTTAGTCTTCAGAAAATAATTTAATGGTCTGCATTTTCATTAGGCAGATATATCACTTTTATGGTCTTGATTAAAGTGATTGAACTCCAAAGAGGAAAGGAAACTCACATACATCCCTGCATTCAGCATCCTGTAGGTATTCACCATTTCTCCCAGCACTTCATCTTTTTGAATTGCTGAAGTGTCTCATTCTCTTCACCAACAGTTGAAAGAGCCTGGGTTCAGAGCCTAATTTAGTCTCTTTGAATTGCCCTGATGTTGGGGGCTGGTGTTCAACTGTTAGACCGTATTTTTCACTTTGGGTTTGTATCATGCGTAACTCAATGGTACAACAGCCTTTGACTAGGTATCTAGAAAATATTATAATGTAAATATTGGTTATTAACTAATGGGAGATTAGAAAAAGTTCCACTTAGTGTAATATGTTCATTATATGGGCGGATTCTGTCATCCTCTGTAGTATCTAGTACTGTCTCCTTTAGCCTGTATTTTCAGGTTTCTTTATTCTTTCTTTCTACAGTCTGTTTAATGATTTTCTTCATCCCTGTCTAACTGACCGCTTTAGATGTATACTGACTTCAGTTCAGGGTCCCAAAGACCCAGAGACAGAGTAGTTCACAAGGTATCCATTGAAGGAGCTATTATGGCATCTTCTTTTCTTGCAAGTTACAAACTGTCTGATTAAAATTATAATTTTGGATCATGTTTTCCCAAAGAAAGGAAATAAGATGTGTTTTTAAGGGAGACCTTCATAAGTATTGTCATGGTTCTTGTGTTTTTAAAAGGACTCTCTAAAGCTGTGTAACATTTGCAGCCTAACCACTGGATGATTATGCTACTACACGAAAAAACTCAAAGTGAAAATAAACAATTGCACCAGGTACTTCAGTAAGTATCGAAACCAACAAAACCTGATATCCTGCAGTTTTTTTGTTTTCTGGTTGATTAGTATCAAAATTAGGCTTTTTCTGCTGATATTTAATAAGGTAGTTGGTGTCTAGTAACATGAGAGACAAGCCTCTTGATTGGAGCACTCTTCTCTTTTCTCCAGTATTTCCATAAAACATTAAGGCAACTGTTTATGCTTGAAATCTGCCTTTTTCTCAAATTCAGTTGAAAATTACCACTGGATACACATTCTTTACGAATGATGGCAGGCAAGTGTACACACAACATGGATGTATAAGCCTTGTTTCCTTATGAAGCTGTTTTATGCATTCATTCTATTCGCCAGAAAAAACATGAGGTAACAAAGGAACTAAATAAAATTGAACTATTGCAATATCACAAGTGAATCATATAAGCAAGAAAAAGGTTGAGTTCCTTTCAATCAGAAGGTATTGCTTGAAGATTAACCATAATGTCTGAACACTTAATAACTGAGTTACATAATTTTATTGAGAAAATAAACTCTCTCTCTCAGAGCTTAGACTTCAGTTTTGGAACTACGAGAACATTAGTGACTTCAGGTTTTCCAGTGGAGTGACTGGTAGTATCTCCAAAGTTGACAGCAGGGTGCATCAGCAGCACAATGCAGAACTTCTTGCAGATCCTTTTTGTCACTTCATTACAAAGTAGAAGTCCTTTTACTATAGTGACAGACGAGAAACCTCTGACTACCTTTCTGGCTTCCATGTTTAGCCTGTAGGCGTTATTCCATGTGACTAAAGGTTAAAGAATCTGTTACTAAGTTTTGTGATTAACCAGTAAGTATATTGTTGTTTATTGGGTCCTATTGTTTAACCTCCTGATTTAATGTACTAGAAACATGAATTTAATGAAAAGGTATAACTTATTTCAGAAACGTTTCTCAGACTTTAGTAAATGTCTTCTGATGACATACCTTTGTAAACACAGGCAGCTAGTAATCGTTGTAACACCTTTAGTTTGCAAAGACACAGTCAAGGACTGCAACTGCAAAGCTACCTGTAAGACTAAACATTCTAGTGTATATTGAAGAGTTTATTATAGAAAACATTTGTGTAGTATTAATGAAAACCAGCCTTGCAACAATAAGTTCTTATAAATAAAGTAGAATTAGGTGGAAAATAAAAATAAAAGGCATGGAGGAAACAATTGCTTTGTGTATTAAACCAAATATCTGTGTTCACATGTGACTGAGAATAAGACAAAAAGTTTTACCAATGTTCATTAAGATAAAATATGGTTTTGTACTTTATGTAGTCTATGAGTAAACCTGTGAGATTAAAGTGTTTTTGCTACTTATGTAAGTGAAGGACAATTTATAACGTGGAATTACCACTTAATTTCCCAGCTCCTATATACAATACTGTATCTTGGGAAGAGTAATAAAAGGAATTCTTCCAAGAATAAGCATTTTACGGAAAATTACCATTGGAAAACTTACTTTGTTTTAGAGATAAATGGTATGAATGATGGCATCATGGGATAATAAATTCTTACCACATTGATAAAAATCCATTTCATTTTGCATTTTTTTAAAAAAGCATTTATTCATTGATCTGTGAGTTCAGTTAATAGACTTATGGAACATAAATATTTAGTGACAACTTGAATTTATCGTAAGGTACTAGATGAAATGTCTTGGTAAAAGCTATGGTAATTTTTATAGTTTTCAAGAAGCCAGAATTTTACTGGCATAGGAATTTGTATTGGATACTTAATTTAATTTTTTCAGTGTATATAATTATTTTTATTTAGTGTTCTAAATAGATTGACATCCTACATTAAAATGTTACTTTTTAATGACTAGATACGCTTTCTGTGGGCTACCAAAAATTGAAAAGAAACTGATAGCTGAGGACTTTGATGATGAAGAATGTAGAGTATGGAATCAATAAGCTTTTTTTTTTTTCTTTTTGCTGCTATGAGCCCTGTTTTTATGCTGTTTATTTTCTCAAGACAGCATGATTTACTGTCTCTGTGCTGCAACCAAAATTCAGCTATCAAAATATAACTCCTTAACCTGAAAAAAATCATGCTTTTGTTAAAGACTTGAGTAGGAGGAGTTTTGATATTTTCAGAATTTGTGTACAAACCTTAATGGAATGTAAAAAAGACAGAATCTCCCCATTTTCACTTAAGTAAGGTTTTTTTAAGATTTAAATGAACCTGCTAAGCGGAACTCTACGTGCTTAGTATGGAAGGCCTTGTATTTAGTTGTCTAAAACTAAAATATACATGCTTATCCTTTAAACTCCCAATTTTTTGAAATGTGATGTAAAGAGCTTGAGAATGATAGAACCGAACTGAATTTTTTGAGTCATTCATGTCATCCTCAGCTACAATGTTTGCAATATTCTAGATTGAAAGTGAACATGTAGATAGTAACATCAATGTACAACTGGAAAATATGAAAGCAAAGATGGTGAGGCTGTGCATGTATGTATGACTGGTGGCACGGTTTGTGGATTGATGCTCAGTGAAGAATCAGGAGGGCCTAAGTAACTTAGATTTGGCCAGCTCTTCAATCTTGCTTATGGCATTCAGAGCATACTAGCATTCCTGATAAACCGTCTCCTTTCCAGCACAGTCACGAGCAAGATATACATGTACCTCATCAAACGTCTCAGCAGTGTTTGGCCCTGAGTCTAATTGTCTTTTTTTCCTAGTACCACACCTTTTTTTCTCTCATTCCAGACATTTTTAACAATATACCCAGGTTTTTCACAAGGGCCTTAGGTCTGCAGTCCATCTGTGTTTGCAGGACTGAAATAAAGTAAGAAATCTGCTAGTTTCGGTTGCCACTGAAGAAGTGTGCTGTCTCAAGATCTCTCATGAAGTTTTGTGTTAAACAAAACAAGATGTAGAACCAATCCTTGTAATGTCACACAAATAAAGGCTTTCAGGGCTGGCGAGAAACCACCCATCAGAATTGTCTTGAAGCTGACTGATAGGAATTGACCTATCCAGTTCAGGGTGACTGATTCATTTCTGCCAGTCTCCCAAGCAAGTCAGCAGCACATGCTGGTCTTCAATGTCAAACACTGATGATTGATAGGTTTAATGAAGTAAGCATGGATATCTTCCTCTTAGCTGTGCCGGAGAGGAAATAGTTCGCAAGCAAGACTAATGCACTCTGAAAGCTGTTACAAGTCTGAAAGCCCGCTGCCCAGATTTAGGTCATTGGCAGAGAATTCAAATTCTGTAGAAGAGTATGTTGGTTTGGTTTTTTAATTATTTTTATTATAATTTTTCCCAAGAATAAAAACCTATATTATGTAGTAGCTGGACATAACATTCGGACTAAAGCCTGGGCATTAACACTTCATTTTTCATGTTGATTTAAAAAATGTGATTTAGACTCAAATTACATTCAGATTGCATTAGGCTGCTCAGGGCTTTGTCCAGCTGGGCTTTGATTGTCTTCAAGGATGGAGATTATACATCATCTTTGGATAACCTGTTCCAATGACGGCCTTCATTGTGAAAAAGGTTTTTCTACTGTCTAGTCAGAATTTCTGTTATTGCAATTTGTGACCATTGCCTCTTCTCTTTTTGTTGTGCATCTCTGGGAAGAGCCTGACTCATCTCTACTGTGCCCTCATGCTGGGTAACTGAAGACAGCAATGAGATTCCCGTTAAGCTTCCTCTTCTCAAGGCTGAACAAACTGTTTCTCTCAGCCTCCGCTCATGTGTCATGTACTCCAGCCCTCTCTTCATATTGGTGGCCTTCCATCAGCCTTGCTCCAGTATATCAATGTCTTTCTTGTACTGGGGAGTCTGAAATGTGACCTTGTGCTCGAAATACAGTCTCACAAACATCAAATAAAGGGGGATGCTGAATTCCCTCAACACTCTTGAGGTAGCCCAGAATGCAGTTGCCTCATCTCTGCCACAAGGGTACATAGCTGTTCGACTTGTTCACAGGGATCCCTAATATCTTTCCTGCTAAGCTGCCTCCTAGCTAGTCAGTGCCTGGTCTGAACTGTTCCAGTGCAGAACTTTGCATTTACTATTGCTGAACTTGGTGAAATTCCTGTCAACCCATTTTGCCAGCCTGTCAAGACATTTCTGAATGCCCCCCTCCAAATTTAATGTCATTCACAAAGTCTTTCAGGGTACATTCTGTCCCATAGTCCAGCTTCTTAATGAGATGTTAAATAACTCAATATTGAGCCCTGAAGAATGCTTCATGTAACCCCTTACCACTTAGTTGGCTAACTGCTAACCTTTGGGCCCAATAGCCCACCATTTTCCACCCTCTTTGTGGTCAGTTCCTCATGGAACTCCTTTGAAGTGAATGGGATGTAGACTGTGGCATTAGATGCCACCCTACATATTTATGAAGGTCTCCATCTCATTAAGATCATGGGTCCATGCATGAACTCATTTCTACATCAACTCCCTACTCCTTGATAATAAGAATCAACTGACATACTTCTTTTATACTCTATAATTTAAAAATCTCATTCTCCACCATTTCTTGAAAGGATGAATTGCATATCTTAACCTGTGTGATGAGTATAAAGACTATAAATCTAATTTTTTTATATCGCTATTATTGCTCTATAATCAGTGTATCTTATATCTATTATTCCTCCTGAAACTGTGCAGGCCTTTCTATATTTACTACATAAAATTTCAATCAAAAAAAAATTATATAGTTACATTTCCATGATGCGAGAAGGAGCAGCAATGTAATTAGTGTTAACACGGCCACACGAATTTTACTATACATTTCTAGATTATGTAGATTTCTGGTTATGTTATACAAGTAAAATTTCAGCATACTAACAGAACTAATAAATATTACAATGCAGTGTTTGAAATGCTTTCTGAGTTTTGTACCATTTGAATACTAGCTATTTTTCACTTAGAACTCCAGGGTCTGAATTGGAAGAAGTTTGTTAATGACTGCTTTTTCTGTGTGGAGAAAGACAGATGGCTAGCTGCTACCTACCTATATTATTGTAATTATATTTGATGGTGATTAGAATAAATGTGGGATGAATATACTGTTGTATTGTTAGGTTAGAACAAAGCTAGATGAATAAATTAACCAACATCATTGGAAGATTCAGTTTTTACACATAGGTAAACCAGACCTACTTTATTAAACTCCACGGAAGGAAGATAACTATAGAAAGTGGCTCTGGTATCTCCCTCGCTCTTCTTAATGAAAGCAAGCTTACTATTTTAAACATGTAACGTTTCAAGCTTCATGTACTATTGTATATCTTGGCTTCTGTTGATTTTATTCTTTTGGAAGTTGGCCTTTTGCTTTTTGTCATCTTTTTGAACATGATTTCATTAGTACTTTATAAAATCTGTCAGGTATAGGAATGTAAGTAGAGAAAACATGTTGAAAAGATTGGTAAATTCTGTAACTAGCCTAAGTGAAGACTTATTTATTCTTTCTTTTTTCTATCATTACAGTCTGACTGTTATAGTCTTGTGATAGTCTGATTTGATGAGGTCTAAAGGGTAGCAGTCTTCTGTATAGCACTTCGGCACTGTATAATCATATTAGCCATCTTTCGTTACTATTTCGTTACTTTCAGTAAGATGATGGCAGTGTATAGATGTCAAAACTAACTTCTCTATCTTCTGTAGCTTAGTTCGCAGATAGTCAGTCTGCAATGTCAGTAGACATTTGGTTTGCTTTTGACCAAAAGGACCACAGTTACAAGTGAGCAGGGGTATAATTGAGCAACAAATTACAGTAAATATGAATTAAACAAAGCATCCCTAGAGCTACATGGCAGAAGTCAAGTGTTACTAATTCTCTGAGTTATTACCTCATAATAACTAGCATTCTGAAGATGTTCTTCTGTTATTAAATTCTTGCAGAGTAAGTGTGTTCTATGAAATACTGAATAACATTTTTCACAGTGTGTGATTCACATTGAGTACTTTATCTCTGGTAATCAGATCACATTGCATAAAGGAAATGTGTGTGTGGTTGAATCAGACAGAATTTAGAGGAAAATCATATTTTAATTTCATTTGAAATAATATTTAGAAGAAAAATGGAATCATCAACCAACTTTTCTGCATGTTTTTAATGGATCACATCTTACAGACTTCTGGAGTGGCATGGTTGTCAGAAAGTTATTCAGTAAGGGAAAGGCCAATGAGGAATCATTTTCAGTTTTACTATCTCTCCAAAACACTCTATTTTTTATAAAAAAATGTATTGTTATGCTCAAATTTCTAATGTAATTTGAAACTTGTCTCCAAATCAGTAAAATAATAATGATTAAAAACTATAGTTTGTAGTTTCTATTATAAACTATCATTACATTTAACCAGATGTATAGCTAGTGATCCATTGCACTGTATTATAGGTTAATTTGTAAGAATTAACTGTAAAAACCGGAAAATACTTAAGGGAAATCAAAAGTTTTCAAGCATTATAGATTGACAGAACTTTTTTACTTGTCATCGAAATTCGTTGTACTTTACCAACATGTTTGCTCAGGCAACTGAAAAGAATCCCATTTGGGGTAAAAATGGAAGTTAATTTTTCTACCTTGTTCAGTTTTTAGCTTGTCTGTTAATAATAATTCCATACTGTCAATTGTAATGATGGCTTGTATGGTAACTCAGAATTAAACAGAGCCACCAACCTAACTCAGCAAACAGTAATCATATATACACAACTTTCTCTCACTGTTGTGGATAAGGTAAAATGTAACTAAGGGTGAAAAAGCTTAACATTCTATTACAAAATGTTAGGATGTCAGAGCTTCTCCAAATGTTGCCAAGGAATGAGCTCTTTTCTGCAAATCATAAAAAATGGTATTATGTTTTGAGATTTTTTTTGAAAGATCAGCATGTTAAATAAAAGTGTATCCTTTTCATCAGAATGTACATTTTAATTACACTTAACGTAGCCTATGAATAAATAATATATTTACTATAATGCTCTTATAGTAACATTTGCTTGATCATTTACTATGCTTTTACAGGGTTTAAGTGATGGGTATAGAGTTCCATCAAAGTTTGCATTTGTAAGGTTTTTGCATGAGTATTTTATGAAAACAGAAAGTAAGAAGGTACATGGAACCTGATATTTTCCTGTGCTTCATTAATCTTTTTTCTTTTTTTTTTTTTTTCAAAAGAACCTAGATAAAAAAAACCACATTACTTCAATTACAGTTATTCTTTTCTGCTTACACTAAGCTATCTGTATCTCTGAGAATGCTTTTATATGTTAATATCTAAGATTACTTTTTTTATTGAGCTACCTATACGTAGGCTCCTGAGCCCATGCACATTTTCATTTTCCTTGTAGAAGTCAGACGAGCTGTATACAATCCATTTGATTCCACACCGTCAAAGATCTTGGTATAAACTAAAAATTGTTTGGGATATTTAGGATTTGTCTGTAATCCTGCCATATGTCTGATTTCAGCATGAGCAGGGACATAAAACTTTATGCCGCTGTGGCATGAAGTTCAGTAGAGGGAAGCTACTGAGCTTAGTACTGGGGAATCCGGATGAACACTTTTGTGCCAGAAACTGCAGACCTACTGACAGTTCCACTGCCTGTGTCAGCTCAGTTAAAGCTGGTATGCACGTGCTTACACATGCTGTGATAATCCTCTCACGGTGGAGAACCTTCACAACAGAGGTCTATCAGATTGTTAACATGTGTCTAGTTTTGTTTGATATGATGTATACTAATATATAAAATATTTTGCTGAATTGTAAATACATGTAGTTACACAGATACTTGATACAGGTACCTGTACAAATATAAATGACTTTGTGTTCTTGTATTTGCACACAGAGATAGCTATATTCACAGTTAAGTTACTTTGATACATTTCTCAAATTCTGTTTTCATACCATTTGGATATGTGATAATTTAATAACCAAACTAAGGCATTTTCAGATACATGGATGAGAAAGTGTGTATGCAATCTTAAAGCCAATTTATCATTATTTGTTACCATGCTCGCATAACTAATTAGGTTATATAGACGTGCAGAGATCATTATTAAGTATTTTTAAAAAACTTAACCTTTCAGCATAGAATTAGTATGAGAAAAGTTAGCCCAAAGATTGCTTTTCCTAACTACAAATTTTTTAAAGTAAGAGTTCATAATGGCAGTATTTCTTCTGCTCCCTCCTCTTACAACCTTCATAGCTAATAGGGGCATTGCTAGCAACCCTAATACTTAGATGGCACAACATTTTCCATTTTAATAGATTCTTATATTCTTTTCTTTGAGAAGCTGTCACATTTACAGTGTTTGCAGCGAATCTTTAACTTGGTGTAAATAAACCCTTAAGGCTATGGTGTGCTTTTTGTAACATGAAATTCTTTTCAGCTTTTGCTGATATATAAACTTGAATGTTGAGATTTCCTTTCTTACTTGCAGAAGAATTGTGGCCAACTATCAGAATAATACTACATCAAAATTTGGAGGCAGACAGGCCTTTCTGCCAAAGTGAATGCTTGAGAGGTCTCTGAGCTGCTGTATATTGGAAGGGGTGGGACAGGAGCCGAAACAAGTCAAGCTGTCCCGTCTTCAGAATTCAGCTTTATCCTACCCCTGGCAAAACTGTCTGCAGAAGAAATAAAGCTCGGTTCCCACTCCCAGTAAATATTTCCCCATGTCCAGGGCATTTTTTTCCTGCATATAGTTTCCCTGCTTCTTTCCTCCTTCTCTGCCTCTGACACAAGCACCATATGGTCATGAAGGTATCTTAAAATTCCAATAAAAATAGTGAGAGGTGGAGGAGACAAAGAGAACGGAGTGAGTTGTTTCATTTGCCAAAGGTGGAACTGTTTGCTTGTTTGCTTTTTCCTTTAAAAGAGCACATAGGAGGGATTATATAGGGACAAGTATTATATTAGTTGTAAAGCACACCAAAATTAAGAATCATTTGGAAGCATATTTTAGAGAGCATATGTGAGGAAGAGTGTCATGTTCTTTAAATATGTGCTGAAGATAACCCCTTCTGCAGACAGACAAAGAGTACGATGGAAGTCAAACATCCAGCAAGTTGAATGGGCAGAAAGAAAATGCTACAATTTTAAAAACTGTCAGAAGGGCTTGAGTCGTAAGAAAGGACAGGTAACTCACAGAAGCTTTTCCCTCATTTCTCAATTTACCTCTTCAGAACTACTGAAGAAAAATGGAACAAGATCTGTGAACAGCATTAGCCAGGAGAATTTACAGTGTAAACAGCATGGATCACAAAGATAATCCGACAAAATGAAAAAATCTTTGTGCTATGAAGAAGTCTGCATTAATTGCTGCTTTTTTGTGCATTTATAGTATGCTATAATTTTTAATAACATTATAGTATACTAATTTTTATTATTCAGTCCTCAGGATAAACTCAGAAGGGTCAGAAATGAGGTTGCATGTACAATATTAAATCTGCTGGTTTTAGATTACTACTTTATTTTGCAACATTAAAATCTTTTACTCAATGTACATATGTAGACAAATGTGACAAAATCTAATAAGCAAGTATCTGGGAAATTAATATTTTAGAAATGTGTCTATGTCAGATGCATTTTATTTCAATTATTTGTGGAAATTATTATTCGGGAATGCTAAAATTTATTTGATCATAAAATACTTATGATAATCAATAATGATTAAAAAAGTATATATGTGACTTTATTTACCATTGTTGTGTCCACGCACATAATGAAGACAAGAATTTCTAGTTGTAAAATTCTAAGCTGCTAAGCGTTATGAACAAAACAAATTTTAGAAAACATGGCAGAGCTCCTTTTATATAAAAATGGTGCAGCTCAAACTCATTATGGTGATGACTACCCTTATATTTGCATCCTTTACTGTAGTATCCTTTACTGCAGATTAGAGTTATATTTATCAGATTATAATAGTTACTAGTTTTGCACATTCATTCCATTGAAGCTTGCAGACCTCTTTCATAGCATAAAGATTTTTTCATTTTGTCTGATTATCTTTGTGATTCATGCTATTTATTTATACTGTAAATTCTTCTGGCTAATGCTGTTCACAGATCTTGTTCCATTTTTCTTCAGTAGTTCTGAAAAGGCAAATTGAGAAATAAGGGAAAAGCTTCTGTGAGTTACCTGTCCTTTCTTACGACTCAAGCCCTTCTGACAGTTTTTAATATTGTAACATTTTCTTTCTGCCCATTCAACTTGCTGGATGTTTGACTTCCATCGTACTCTTTGTCTGCACATATTTAAAGAACGTGACACTCTTCTTCACATATGCTCTCTAAAATATGCTCCCAAATGATTTTTTTGTTGATCCACCCTTCTTTCCACAAAAATTTTTAAACCCAGTTTCCAAAGGGGGGACATAAAGCTAAAGTTACTGTGAGCAAGGCAAGGTCATAAGATACATTAAAGGAGCTGCGGTTATTGTGGTGTTGGGTACTACAGAGAAGGGTACAAAACAGTAGAAAACTCCAGTTTGGAAGTCTCCTTATTCTTAGAACAATTTGGTTTTCTATATTGCCACTGTAGAAGTGTTTAAACTTGCCCTTAAAGGACTATTTAACATTCCAAAGGGCTAACTAAATAGGAAAACTAGGGTACCGAAGCTTCTTCTGGAGCCCAGGGGTTAAAATAGAGTTGTACGATTTTTCACCAAGTTTGTTAAGGCCAAAGTACATTTAATTGTTTTAAAATGCATTTGTTTTTTGAAGATATACACATAAACAATTCACAACAGTATGGTGTGTGGATATTTACTGCTTTTCTAGCTATCAAGAGGCAATAAGTAATTATTGTTACAATCAAAAGTTTTTCTTTCTTCTGTTGCTTCTCTGTAAACAGAAAACTACTGGATGTATATTTATATTACAGCTTGAGTGAAAAAAAGCAGTTGTTGAAATCTTCACTTACAAAATTAAGTTATATGCTTTTTGTAAATGATTTTTTTAAAACTTGATATGCAGTTTATATGCTAAGAATATATTACCCTCTAAAATATATTTTATGGGGGTTTAAAAATAGGTATGAAAAATTCTTACATAAACTTTTGATTGACTGAATTGCTAACTAAATGATTAAACAAACTTTCTCTAAAAATATTAATTCTAAATAGAGGCATATGGAGCATATGAAATAGAGCATAAGCAATAACATTTCTTCTTAGAAAATGTGTCTTACTTTTTGAAAAACTGAACCTTGACTAATCTTTCATTAGTTATATCTTTATCCTCCAAATGTAAATTATTTCAATGTTGAATCAACTTATTTTGAGAATTCTAACTTCAACTTTTATTTTTTGCCCTCCTCAGGTACATTAGAATGTTTTATTAGAAAAAAAAATGTTGATGTCTTGAGCTAGTGTTGTAAGATTAGGTAATAGCTCTGAATAGTTCAGTTTATACATTTTATATATATATATATGTGGGTTTAGGGAGGATTGTTCATATGATAATAAGAAAAATCTCACAAGAACCCTAACGTTAGATTGATTTCCACTGTTTAGAATTGACCAGAATTGGAAGGTTTCAAAACCATCTGTCAACTGAAAAAAGCAATAAACTAGTTCATATGTACCTGGAAATAAGGCGGGTTTTTTTATCTGAACAATGTCCTTTCAATTTCTGCCCTCATTTCTTAATTCTATATTATATTTCTGCACCTATGCCTATATTTTTGAGTAATTTCTTTAAATTAAGATATTACCCCATAAATTACTGTCATAAAGGAATATAACTCAGCTGAATATATATTTATATTTCTGTACTTTTCAAGTTCTAGTTGATGATTCTATAGTAGGACTACCAATTAATACCTGATTTTCCCAGGAGAAGAAAAGCATGCACAGCTCTTTCTTTAAACACATGCTATTGCCTTAATTTATAAAGGTTACAGAAATTAACAACATATACAATAACAACTATGCATACTCAAGGATTGAGACATATGACTCGTTCTGATTTTGAATCACTGGCTTGTTTATACTACTGCTTGTTAAATAAGAATAATAATTATTAAAAAAATCTGAAATGTTTTTCTATCATTCCACTGTCTCTAAACCATTCAGAATAAATCTGCTTGCAAACACCGTTAAATGAATATTTTTCACATTTATGAACACTTTGTATTTTGAGGGTGCTAAACAACTGACTGTCCGAATAGCTTTTTTCCTTTGATATGACATTCTTAGTTGGTCAGTCAGAAAAAAAAGGATTATTCCATTCATTGTGAATTCTGCTACTTCTAGTATCTCGATGTAATGATCTTTAATAAGCTATTCACTTAGCTGTCTATGAGAAAGAATGATCTTTGGTTACTCTGTAGATCTAATTTCAACTCGCTGGTTTATAGCATTTCTTCAAATAGTAGTCATCCAGACAAATCTATTCTTGAAAGCTTCTTGAAGGCTAATTACACATCCTATACTGAGATGCATTTTACGTCGATGAAAAAATCGTAAATCAGGACATAATTATGAAGTTTAGTAGAGCTAGAAAAGCAAGAAAAGGAAAATTGAGAAGGATTTTTTTGCTACCGCAGTTACCATTCTACTTAAAGTTCTATGATTAACATAACTGGAATAACCCTGGTAGAGATTTATGCAAACCTATAAAAGATTAATGCTGATTTCTATAGATTTTTGTATTTGGGAAGCTGCCATAAAATACACAGTTCACTAAAACATTTCCTGTTAATTTGGTGTGGCATAACATGACTTATTCTCAAATATAAAATGTCGTAGTAATCATATGTTATTGGGATTTATTCTTCCTCATCCAGTCACAAGAGAAATATAACTTATTGGCACTTTGCCAACATTAAAGTCCTTGTCTTCAGTCTGGTTTACCCTGTGATGATGATTGTATAACTTTTCTCTTTCAAAACCCCTGTGGTTTTGCATTGCTTCTTGAACCAGGTACCAGCTGTTTGATTAGGCATTGCAATCATCAAGAGGCTTTGCAAATCCCAATAATGGGTGTAGAATGCAATCCTAAATTTTAGGCTCTTGATCCCCAAGAAGGAATATGGAATCTGCAGCTTAGTCACTAAGCTTCCTATATAGCATCTTGAGGATAAGTGCCATAAAAAGATAGTCCACGAAACTTCTGTTCTGAAGAGGTGTCTCTTGTGTCTATTCAGAAGGAACTGTGAAACATATGGTGTCATATGGTATCACATCAACTTAGATTCATCATCTCTAGCTTAGAGGTGCAGGGAGGTACCTTCATTCACTTGAAGTCAAAAGACTGAAGACTTTTTCAGAGAATAAACAGCTACCGATATTCTTTGAACAAATGAAGTCAGGACTTGCTCCTGTGCCACTGCTACAGTTGCTATTCTCTATATAATAAAGTAGTGTTTAGAGATTTTGGCTAACAAGTGGAAGGTCTAGATTTGATTCTCTTAGGCTGAAGCGATTCAGGTCCACTTCTCACAAGAGCGTCCAAATATACATATATATCCTTAACCTTTCCTATTGCTTTCTGATATTCATGTCCAACAGGAAAGTGGCCAAAATGAAAAGATTTCAGCTTTTACAGTTGGGAGGAGTCGTTTTAGTATGCTAAATTGGCAGAAAAGTAACCCCTTTTTCCCTAAAAATGAATATAGTTTTCTGATTACTTAGTGCATAGAAACAGCTTAGCATAGCCAGATCTAAGGCAAGAGAGGAAAAGGAAACATCACACCAAGGATAAGGCTGTTGTGGCTGTTGTGGCACTGCAGCTTTGAACATACTAAAAGACATTTTAGTTAGAAGAGTAAATATATTTACTGCTGTCTTTGCACTATTCCCTATCCTTTTATAACAGTGTTGGTATCTAAATTTTCATAAATAACTGACAACTTTTTAAAGCTTAAGTAAAATATCATCATAAATTACTGTGATTACACTTTAAGAAAAGCAGGTGAAAATATTGGACATAATTAAAGAATGTTTCTGGAAACACGAATATCTTAAAAACAGTAATAGAAAAAGTGACTGGAGAAGTAAATTGCTGCAGTATAAATGTTTGATTCACAGCATCTGCACACCTTACTCCTTTTTAATTTTAGAGTCATCCTGGAGTGGATGCTAGCAAATTTACTTAGTATGTTACTTGAGCTAATTTCAAAGTAAGTTTCTTTTATCTCACCTCAAAGCACTGTTAACATTCATTTACCATTCAGTGAAATGCAAACTTACAATAGCTGGTTGAACAAGAAGGCCAAATTTATATAACAGGTTTACTATGGTATTTTCAGCACCAAAGAACAATATTTTATCATGCTTACTTTGTTATATACTTAACAGTGCAAGACAAAATGTCAAAATGTAATTTAAATACAGTATCAATTTTTCTTGTTTTTAACTTGAAAATATACTGATAAATAGTTTTCACAGTGCAATTACTTGTGAATACTTACATTATCAGTCATTAAAATAAAGTATGATAGCGTCTTGTATTGATTGCCAACAGAAATGTAACTGAGAATATGTGCCCTTCTAGAGATTTGTTGGAGGAGTCATGTTATGTTAGAAGAGTCAGCAGTGACTTCTGTACTGCATTTGCCATGTCATTTATTTTTATGAATTTCGAGTACATATTTGAAACTACTTTTAAAAAGTTATTGCAGTAGAAACATGCAGATGTGATGCTAAAAGAATCATAATTCTTTTTTTAAAAAGTGTGATATGCATTTACACTGAATGCTTCATCATCTGTGCTTTTTGGTCAGGTTCCTGTGTTCTAAATTTTGAATTCTAGTATATGTAGGTTTCATTCCTATAAATACAAATTTGGTAAATATAGCACTATGAAATGGTCATACAGTCATAACTAAGAGCTTGTTTCCAGTGTACACATTAGAATTAGTGAATGAATACAGTAAGCTCTCAAAAGTTGATTTTAGATGCTTGCATCTGTTCTTTTTAGAAATTCACAAAGCTTTCATGGAAAATTTCCCTAACAACCCAAAATAACATACTCCGTATGAGGTAGATTTTAAATATTACCACAGCTATATAAGCTAAACAAGGAAATCTGCAAAACAGAATAGAAAACAGAATCTGTTATAGTTAGCTCTTAATTTTCTGAGGTTTTTTTTCCTTTCATCCATGTTGTCTCATAGAGCAGTGCTGATACCGGTAGTCTTCAAGGATATGATCAATCATATTATATTTAATAATACCTACAAAACAGTCTTTCTACAATGTGAGTAAATTTAAAAACCATTATAGTTTTGTTTAAAAACCATTATCATTAGGCTTGGAGTAATCAGCATAGCAAATAAATTAATGAATATGTACAGTGAGGTACTGTGGCAGATCAGCACTTGTTGAACAAAGATGGGAGTTCAGGGTGTTCCAGTACTTTGTCACAACTGATGTTGCCATTAACCATTTATCTTCTGAGCTTTGATTTTCATTATTTTATTGAAACTTCATATCCAAAATAAAAGGAAAGTTTAAAACTTAATGTTTATGCTAAGATGCTGTCTTAATGTACTCCTCATTTAAAAATGGGTGAAATCAAAGAAGTCATTCACTAAAAACAAGTGTGGTTTAATTTTTTGTGTTGCAGTTATCAGTAACACTGACAGATAACCCATTTCTCCTGAATGTTGATATTTGTCCTAGAGGCAGTAGAAAAATCAAATGTATTTTAATTTACATTATCTACCCAAATCATAAATGCCCTTGATTAATAAAAATATATGTGACAGCAAAGGATAACTCTGCTTTTAATCTGTTACGAAGATCATAAAAGCAGTGAATGTTATGACTCTAAGATGTTTCCTGAGGGATCAAGAAATCTGTGCTTTTCTTAAGATTGACCTATCACCTTGAAAAGCAGTCATGAAGGAGAGCTGCAAATGCAAGACCACTGTCAGGTCAACTTGTCGTGGTGCTGACAGGTCTCTGATATAAAACCCAATTTACTGTTTAAGAAGCACATCCATTATCCTTCTGATTTTAAAATAGAACATACATCAGCAAAATGATAAAAGAAAGTGCTTAAGAATTATGAAAGTCAAGGACTATTTCATATCAGAAAGTCACAACCTTTTTTGCATATTACTGATAAAAATTACAGTGAATGTTAATATTCATTTGTGTCTTTTTTTCTTCCAGAAAGTTAAAGGTTTGCATCAGTTGAACTTTAATCATTGTAATTCTACTTGTATTATATTGTTATTTGGTTTAGTCAGATGTTATATTACATTAATCTTCATAGGAGTTGAAGAGGTTTTTGGAAGTGTGGGTAATTTTAGGCAAACTGATATGTCAGTTTTTGGGAAAAAGATCTGTCTTCTTGATCCTAATCAAAAAAAACCACCAACAATAAGCCATGTTTTTCCTAATATTAGATTTAAGCTTCATCTCCATCTGTAATTTGGAATAGAGTAAAATTCTTAAGTTTCCTGTGTAAAGAGGCTCTGTAGACTCTTCTACTTAATACAATTTTAATTCTTGAAAATGGGAAGTTCATGGCATTACTGAATGGGCAGTAAAAAGGAAAAGCATATTAAAATTTTTTACTTGATGATCTTAATGGATTTAAATGTTAAGTTGGATATCCTAAAATAGTAGGAACAAAACACTGATTATATTACTGAAATGTCCACCAAAGCTGACGGAGAAATAAGATTGTGGATTTCTAGCATCAAAGTAGCTTTCACCCTTTAGAACAGTTTTCAGTGTCATCTTACTTATGAAATTTTAAAATAGCTGTCTTAACTTGTGCCTGTATTTGACCATACCTTTTTTCTTGTCTTTTTTTTTTTTTTTTGCTTTTATTGCTAGTTAAAGAGCTAGGGGCTTACTACATAACTCTTACTTCTGCAGAATTACTGGGCGTAAGATTGCTTAAGTATAATTTTTAACCTTAAAAATTCCTTGGGAATAAATATACTGTTGGTTTCATATTTTTCATGTACTTTTGATTTTTTTCAAGAGTTTGTCCAGTCTGCTTGTAAAGGATTTGCGTTTCTTTAAACTAGTAGACCTGTAAATTCCAGAAGGGCTCTAAAATCTTGTCTGCATTTTGTTTTAGTTTAACTCCTGCTGGTAAACATTTTAAAATCATTAATCTGTGCTCTAATCAGTGTAGCTATGTTGCTTTTGTCTTGAGACTCCAGATAAGATAAGTGGCAGTAATCAAGTTTTCAAAGTTCAAATACATTTAATTAATATTTCTAAAGTCTCAAGAGATCTTCATACACAGTAATTTATAAAGGCACAAAATAATTGTAATTTCAGCCAACTGGTTCAAAATCTGGTTTGTTGACTTGGTATGTGTTTGCTGTTACAGTCTGTAATACACTTAGCATTTTCTTGTTTCTTGAAGACAGTAAGATATTAACTGACTTATTTTATTTTATGTAGCAACAAAGTTAAGAATGTTTATAATTTAAATGAACTAAGAAAAACACTTTTAGCCATGTAGTCTATACACTATCTGGCAAGATTGTTCTTTAATTTATAATATATATAACTGCATCAGTCTTCGTAAGGACATTGCAAGCAATTGTCATATAGGCTTATTTACAATATGAGTATCTTCAGGTTCATTGTTTTCATTGAAAGATAACTGCTTTCTTGGCACATAAGTAAAGCTGCTCTAAAAAGTGAAAGGAGCCTTGTAGCTGCATCTCAATTTAGCTAACAGGAAGCACACCTATGTAGTTAGCCATTTTTTTAAGTAATTACTCTGATGATGAAAGAAGGTCATCTACCACAGATAGCCTTTAACCTGAGTTTTACTGAGACATACCAGACATCCATTCTTTTTAAGAAAGTTTGGGTTTTTGGTTGGTTGGTTTTCGGTTTTGGGTTTTTTTTTGTGAAGATTAGATGTAGTAGAGCTTTTTTGGAATTAATGTAAAAAATTTCAACTCTAGTCATAAAAGTTGAATTTCATGCATTTTTATTTTCATGGAAAGTTTGAAGAGTCTATGTTATTCTTCTAATGATTGTTTGAGGGAAAAAAATCTTAGAGTGAATACTACAGTTCTTAAAGACTCTAATTTCAAAAGAATTTAAATAAAAAAAAATTACTTTGAAATTTCCAAAATTTAACTCTGTTCCTGTAAACCAAATTTTGTAATTTTTGGCAAGATATATTCTATTCCCTGTTGATTAAGTTGCTTAGTTGTGTGATTTCCTGAGGCTTCCCTACATGGCTTGTTTAAGCTATTACAAGTGTTCCAACAAAACATATTTTTATACAGCTCAGTGTAAGGTTATACAATCTGCAAGCAGGAAATGCAGGCCAAATGTGCTGAGCAGGGTCTATATGCTGAAGAGCAGGGAGTCCAAAAAACTATCTATTACTATCATGAAAGTAATAACAGATAAGCAGCAATGGGCTGTTTTCTTGTATATAATGGACTAATATGAAAACAAAGTTTATAAATGGAGACTATATGAAAATTATTTTGCTCCTATGTATAGTATCAGCAGTTGGGGATAGGTCATGAAGATAATTTCTTGCATTACATGTAACTCCATTATACTGCAAGACATATGTAAAGGGAATATTTACTCCTTTTTTGTGTACATTTTTTGATTTTTCCAAAGTATAATTATTCTAGAATAATTATCTCTATGTGCATACTCTCGTCCTAGGTATGTTTCCATACAGAGTTCAGGAGAAAGGGCTTATTAGAAACAATTGTTCCATACTAAGTAGTGCATATTAAATATTTTGGAAAATTTCCAACTATAGATGAGTGTTAATGATGTACCCTGCAGACTTGGTCCAGAGCCCACTGGGTTTGATTCCCCTTGCTTCAATGAAATTTCTTTCAGAACTATTGAGCCAGCTTTTAATATTTACTAGAGTAGATAGAGTTAAGGCAATTTGCAATTTTGAATAGGATTTAATGGGGCATTCAGGTGTTTATTGAACTCTCGAAAGTGTTACATTGATTGAATTTCTTTGTAGTTGTCTTGTTCCAGAGTGAAGGGAGACATCTCTCTACTCATTAACGCATGTGTGCGTTGCAGCAATCGTTTCCACCAGCATCCTCCAAAAACAGAAGTTAATCCTTCTTTCTGCAGGTATGGTTCCATGAGCAGGTAAGCTCATATAACACTTTGCTGCTGCCTAGAAGAAGTCTTGACTGTTTCTCAGTTTTTTCTCCCCTGCTCCTCATTGTGCAGCCTGTCTTCTTGTGCCATCTCCTCTGTTCATCTGACACTAGTGTAAGATGGTTTGGCTTGCTAACCCAGCAAAAAAGTGTAATCTTTTTCTCCTTGGTTAGTATGCATCTAGTAGCTGAGAGTGGAGAAGAAAGAAGGTCCACCTTTAAGCAGTGGTGAGATGTTAGATCAGCTCATCTCATTGTGTAGAAATATTGTGATAGCAAAGCCACTATTCAAGTTTGCACTTGACAGGGGTCCCTCAAAGAAACACTGGCAGACATGATTTCCTACTTCAAGCATTGGAGTTAAGGCACAGTGTAGGCTTTCCTATAATCACATCTAAAAATTAAAAAGAAAAAAGATCTATAGGATGAGTTCTTTATTAAACCCATGATATTTATAATGAATTGTTTCTTTATCCTCTAGACGATTATTGATTCTTTTTTCTTCTTTGTAATACATTCAATTTTTTCTGGGTGTTCTATTCAGGTGTATTGGACAAAAATGTTCAGGCTGCGCACTCTCTCCCCTTTTCTCTCTTTCTCACACACACGCACAAAATTCTACATTCATCACATTTCTTTGGTGATATAGTTTACAGTATAATGTATACTGTATATAATATATCTGTACTCTATATTTACTCTCTGTAGTTTTCATTATCTAGTTAAATACTTCCTTTTTTATTTTTCCGTTCCTAATGCACTAGGGTACATAAACCAGTGTGTTGGAAACCATGTAATATTTTCAATGTCATTAACTAGAAGCAGGAAAAATTATTACATTGACATGAATTTCATTTATTTTGTACCTCTTTCCCATATATGCTTTTTGGTGGATAAATTATTAAAACTTGTTTTAGCTTTTTTTATTAGCAAATAATCTCTTTCTCAATAGGTTAACATTCTCAGTATTTTCTATAATATTGCTATCATTTTATATATTTTCTCTAAAAATACTTTTATCAGAAAAATTTTAATCTGGTTTTAGTTTTTACTTTTATCTCCCAGTCCTGACTGGATTTTTTGGAATAACCCCAAGTTAGCTATTCTTCCTTTTTAGCATAATAGTATTGTTATTCTTTTCCCAAGCTGTTTTCGAAAAATCACCCTGAACATTTCTAGTTCTTGTATTTTTCCAGTAAACTGTAATTTATTATTCATTAATTATAATGTCTTTAAGCTGTTTTAATAATTTTCCAGGTTTATATTGCAATAGTATTCCATTCCCTTCCTCCCTTTTTGGGTACAGAAAGCCCCATGAAGTTAATGAATCAATGAAGACACAGGAGGAGAAGACAAGGCACAAACCAATCATACCACAATTTTTCAAAGTTGTGTGTGTGTTGGAACACCTCATTTCAGGCAGCTTCATTCATATGCTGTCCTATTAATAGCAGCAGTCAGTAATAATTACTGCAACACTGCTGATTCAGAAACAAACATAGCTTTTTCAATGTTAGGGGAAGATTTTCTTCAAATTAGTTGCAACTTTCTACTGCATTTGTACTGGGGCAAAGATTTGTGGTCAAGTATTTAATTTTCACAATAGTTCCTTTCTTGGCATCAAATATTCTTTACTGTCACGTTCCTGAGTTTACTCCTTAGCATAAAACTTTATTAATATTTCCCTTCTGAATCAATTTCTTCCTATAAGTAAAAACAAAGAAAGCCAGAGAAAGGATTTCTTTGTTTTCTGAGATTGCCTTGTCTATATAGCTTCTAAATCTTTGATAAATACCCATTACTGTACTATTCTTAATGATGTTATTGCAAATTCATATCACACTATCACTAGAAGCCATAATAAAAGAACAGGATCTGGTGATGGCAATGTACAACGCAATTCAAAACGAGAAGCTCAAGTTTGTTGTTTGTATCTGTTTCTTTAAAAATTTAAATGTATCTTATGCATGTGATAGAAATATTTGAAGATAATTATTTCACTGAAACAAAAGACTAGAGAGCATGGAGGAATATTCTGGAAGAATAGTTATGAAAAATAGCTATGGAAAAGCTATGGAAATATATGTATAATTTAATGATAATTGGTAATATATTTCCATTTTGATGAAAAGTTTTAAGTTTTTGAGAAAAGATAATGAATAAGAAAGGATAAGATAAGAAATGTGAAGCAGTACTTCAAATAGTTCTGAAAACTAGATTCTGTATTATCAGCCAAAATAAGATCATGCATGGAAAGGTTATCTAGTTCATCAGCTAGTGTGATGAGATTAATGCATACAGTTAAATGTAAATGACATCAGTGAAAATG
This sequence comes from Fulmarus glacialis, assembly GCF_000690835.1. NCBI lineage: Eukaryota > Metazoa > Chordata > Aves > Procellariiformes > Procellariidae > Fulmarus > Fulmarus glacialis. Next base: position 6,304 of record NW_009233640.1, on the reverse strand, counting down.
GCATTTAGACTTTGTCCTTATGCAAGATTATGTTACTCTTATTCCATTTGTCTGCAGTTTTACTATGTCTAATCCAGTTTATAGATTGACATGCTGGATAATAACCTTTCTCTTCCAGGGTTAAAAGAAGAGACAAGTGAGAAAAAATATGAAAGTATATTGTTAAAGTTATTGAGGAATAATGTCTTTGTACATCACTTTTAAGCAAGCTGAATCTTTATTTGACAAAACTTAAAGCTATTTTGTCACTGAGCTGTAGTTATTGTTAAGATTTTAGATGTCGACAGTTTCAGTAGTTTTGAAAATAAGTTTTATGTGTCATCTAACTGTCATTGGTCTAATTTTGGATTTTCAGAATTTGCTATGCAAATAGGTTACTCAACATGGTTTTGATCTCCACAAAACCTATAGCTTTATGAGTGCATTCTCTTCTTTGTTTTCTTACCTGCAATCTGCTGAAACTAGCAAAATCACAAAAAATGTGCATGGAGCCATATTCTTTGGTACGGGCTTTTACAATCCTGTTGGCTAACTGTGCCTACTTAGTTTTTTTTTTATTATTTTTAAAAACACATGTGAACTTCTTTGGAAATTTGTTCCAGATTCTTTAGGTAGTAGATTCTGTTGGTGATCTGAAGAAAATTGATGGTTGAATGTTTTTTTTTTTTGTGTAGGCACTTTTGATTTTGATAATCCTGTTGTTTGCTAATGACCCTTGGGATCAGAATTGTTGTTCTGTAACCCCTGGTGGGGGTGGGGAGAGGGTGTGTGGTTCTTTCTGGGTCTCAGTAAGAAAGGCGTGACAACAAAGGACATAATAAAATAGCTAATTTAATAAGACAGAATAAAAAGATTCATATGATAGCAAGTAAATCTTATGTCCTTTCAGATGCTGGGAACCCTCCTTTTGTGCAGCATTGAACTGACCCCCAGATGGATTTTCCCATGGCACCCTGCACACGTTATGTCTTTGGAGGGTTTCCTCTTCCCTCCCATACCGTGGTGCCTTTTATTTTGTGTAGCAAACAGAATCATGTATCTTCTCCTGACAGGTTGGAATGTTATCTCTGTCATAACATTCACCAGTATGCAGCACAGGCAGGCATGGGCCACTCCAGCAGATTCCCTTACAGTGGCATAATCATACTAACATACGGGCTTCTCAAGCCTTAAGTACAATGCGCAATAGAGCAGACATGGCTTGCTCAAGATCACTAACTCCTTGAATACAATGTCTTCCACAAGGCTCCCAATACATTCATCTGGCCAAATGTAGATGCATACCAAAAAATGAGGTAAGAAAAAAATGAGGTGTCAATAGAACTTACAACACATACTGAGTTACAAAAATTATCAACTCTGCTGTGTGATGCAGCTCATCCTAGGGCAGACATAAATTTTTAGCAATAACTGTGCAACCAAAGTTTAGCAATACTTTATGAAATAACTGTTTAGTATATGTGAATCAGTATGATTTGGTGCCACAGATTATTCTATGTCTACTGTCTAACTCTACTCTGAATGCAGGGAATTTACCAGGAATCAGTCCTGCATATTTGAAGTATAGGATCTTACTTCATTTGCTATTCTATCTACATTTTGAAAAGTGATAAAATATTGAATTTGTTGTATTGTCTTTTAAGAGGAACTAACTTAAGAATGTTATATTTGAGAAGATATATTTCATCTTAATCGTTCAAGTTTAGCAAGGCATAAAAACTTGCTTGCTTGCTTGCTTGCTTACTTGCTTTCTCATAAAGTCATCCTTGGTCAGCTTATGTATTTACTTTACATTTATTTATGTAAATACTCTGTATTTACTCGGAGTGCTAGATTTATTCAGGGACAATGAAATCTCCTTGTCTTTAAATTTCAAAGCTGCCTTTTTCCTTGAAGTCCAAGAGGTTTCTTCTCTTATCCCTGAAATGATACATGAAAATTAGCCAAGTCTCAGCAGAAGTGTCTGATTCTTCTTTGCCACTAGTGCAAATAACAAAAGAAGCATTGTTACATATAAAGACAATAACTTTTCTTGACTATAATGTTAACAACAATCACCAAAGGCATTCAAAGATTATTTTACCTTTGGTAAATGTCCAATATTCATAGTCATATATTCTTAGAGCATTTCTATCATTCAATTATCTGTTCTAAGATCATACCATTTTTCATTTCTCTGTCTTTTCTAGTTTTGATAGTACCTGGGTTGTTTGGGTGTGTGCACTGTTCTATCTGAATAAGAAAATTGATAAGAAAATTGCTAGCCTCTGGTTTGTTTAAGGTCTACTCTTCTTTAAGGCATCAGATTTTGTGAAGATATGTTTAAATTAGTCTGTTACTAGTCTTGTATACAAGGAGTCGACATTGCACCCTAGTTAAAAAAGCATCTGCCAAAATTTTTGAAGACTGAGATTTGAGAATCTTTTATGAGTCTTATCATTTTATAATTAGCTTAGATTTAGTCACCAGATCCTTCAGACTCATTCCTGGGTTTGGAAACTAGATTCTACATCTACCTTTCAACTTGTATTTAACTTCAGTGTAGTTAACGTAACACTATACAATTTGTTCCTCTTTGTTCCTCTTTGTCAGAGATCTGTAGTGTTACAGATTATTTCAGATTTTTAGAAAAAATCTTTCTAAGATATAGGTGCCTTCTGACTTTTAAGCGTTTTATGCCCTATATCCTAACGTGGCAAAATTGCTTTTGTTTAATGACGTTCTGCTTTTTCAAGATACTTGCTGTTATGGTGACATCCTTACAAGTTTGCATTCTTGTTTACTTTAAGCAGATCCTTTCTTAAAATGGAATGTGCCAACTGTCAGAAGTACTCAAAGAACTATTCAGACAAATGGAATCCTTATGAGAAGGAGAGTTTTTCTTTCCACTTACTGATTTACATATACCTTTGACAATCTCTCTATTCTGGTTTGGTGACAGAGGGAAGGCGAGAAATTTTTTTTTCTTCAATGTTGTTGGGTTTTTTTTTTCCATTTTGACATTATTTGACAGAGTTTTTACATAATTGCAAATTATTACATAGTACAGTGTTATGTTACTTGTTGCTAAACACTAGGTGGAGAGTTAAGTCTGCATTCCGAAGAAGCTGTCTTCTGAAAAGTGTATCATCTTATATCATGTTCAATTCCTGTAGTATTGTCTTGTCCATGTTACACAAAAGATATCTTTTAAAAGTCTAATCTTCAAAAAGTAATGGAGAATTTGCAGTAGTGTATATAACCTGCTAAAAAACTTACCTATTTTGAATGATATTCCTGTTCCTATGGCAGTATTGAAAATTAATTTCTATATGTGAAAGAAAGATGAACATAAATATTTGAAGACATTCAGTATGTATGTTCACATATTGCACAAAGGAGCAATTATTGAAATTACTGGGCTTTCAAAATACTGGTCATTATTATGAATATACATTTTTCTGTTTATTTTTTGAGATATTAGGACTTGATATTTCTAAAGAAGACATATCTAAGGGTTATACAATATGGCCTCTGATATCTGATTTGTGCCAATATCAGTTGTGATTAGTCTGATAATCTCTTATATCCTCTTTAATCCTCTCTAAGTCCCTTTATTATTGCAAACTCCAGCCTCTGACATCAATGTTTTTATTATGCCAGTTACAATATGAATTAATTTAGGAAATTAGTTTTTCTAACTGACTGCATGCTCTGCCTGTGCATCTTTGCAGTTTCTTTTTGTGGCAACACTGTATAATCCTCTGAAGCATCATTTGCTGAGATTTTTAAAAGTTGTGATCTCACCTGTAACATATGATTAGTTTCTTCCTTGTGTTATTACTAGCTGGAAGTATTTTTGATTGAAAAATATAAAGCAAAAGGTGACTGATTACATAAACTTGAGATTTCAGACCCTCATTTTTTTCAGGAATAAAGGAAATAAATCATAGCAAGTAATCCACTCAATGAGTTTAAATGACTTTACCTTCTACTGTTCCAAAAGTGTTTATGAGAATATCTGAATTCCCTCAATCTTATTTATTGTACTGATTTGTTGTGTAAGTATTTTCAGTAACTTGGCGATGAATTTTTAATGTGAATATTTGGTTTTATACTAAAACAGAGTTTCAATTAGGTGAGCCTTCTAAATAGTCTCTTCAATCCATCTTAGTCAACGCAGTAACCGCCTAGTGAAAGACCATAATTTCTTTTGAAAAAGAAAATACAATGCGGAGTAGAAAGACTGTACTCAAGACTTCAAAGAGAAGCTTAAGACTATGGCTATTTCATACTGGACAATAAAACGTAAGATTACAAGTACTTTGCCATATAAAATGCAAAATGTAATATTTGATCAGCTGAATATTTTCATTGTTTTCAATAATCACATAAATTCAAGAGATCTGTTGTTAATCAGCTGTGTAGCAGATAGTTTTTCATTAGACTAGAGTTCTTTTTCACAGAAAGAAAGTGTCCTGGAAATGTAAATGTTGTCCATGCACCTTCTTATTAGAAAACATTTCCATATAAGTTTCTACAGAATTTGATATGAAAATAAGGATAGCAAATTTGAGCTAAATGTTTGTAATCAGTAAAATTAAAAATCAGAAGCAGGTAAATGTATTCTTCATAGTAAGAACAGCATTAAAATTAAAATTCTTCTTAAAAGACTTTATTGTATTGAATAAATTATGAAATTTCAAAATTCCCATCAAAGTTTTCTTTCCTTCTGCATCTGTCTACATCTCAGGAAATGTATTCGATGAAAGGAAAGACAGTTATGAAGTGTTCTGCTTGTTTCCTTTAGAAGCTCCATCCTTCTGAAAAAAATGCCTAAGCTGGTGGGGAAAACTTTCATTTAGTGGCACCCATTTTAGTTGGTCCTGAATTAAAATAATTTTTTTAAAAATCCAAAATCAGTATTTATTTTTTAAATATGTTTCAGCTATACTCAAATTATAAATACAGGCATATATTTTTACCATAAAAATACTGTATATTCTGAAGAAAAATAAATGTGTGATCTGCCCTTAGCTTTTGCCTGATAGCAGAAGAAATGATTGATACTAGATTAGTTATTTACGTGTAGCTCATCTGGGTTTTTCTTCTGATCTTGTCAGTCTTGAAAGATCTATGAATTTTATTGAGGCTGGTGATGCACTTGTAGCTTTATTACCTGTTTGAGAAGCTACAAAATATTGAAGCTCTTTAACAACAAATGCTTTATATTTCCTTGTTTCAGCAAATTTCCTAGATTGATACATTCTGTTTGATTGCTACAATCCTACTGCACTGTTTGTATGGTTCTAAGATACTAATTTTTGCAAGACCTTGAAATAAACTAGTAGAGGCATTATAAATATATCTTTTTTCTTTTTTACTTTAGTCATATGACTTCCTTCTGTGCTATGATTAGCTGCAGTACTTACTTTATTCTGACTTCCATCGGTGTTATTATTAGTTGCTCTCAGCTGACAGCTGAACTGTCAAATACTGTATTACTGAAAATGAATTCCTTCTTAAAATGTTAGTAGGTCTGATCACTAAATAATAGTTACTGCTCACCTGTCTTCCACATCTTTACTTCACAATTACCCAACTATCTTTTCTTTCTGAGATGGTGCAACTGATATATACCAAACTAAATTGTGAGCATTTATTCTCAATTTCTGTTTAACTTTGAAATTGCAGTTTCTATTACAGACCTGAAGGAGAGCTTCTGTTTTGATTTTACTAGTTATACCAATTCATCTAATAAAAGATATTTGCCCTATCTGCAAACCTTATTGCTAGATTCTGTGTACACCTCAAGTCTTTATATGCATTGCTTATATGTGTCAAGGAAAATTGAGCTGACAAAAAAATTAAATAATTGTAATAGGTTAGAAACAGAGTAATTTACTACAGATTTAAGTATCTTTACAACCACTATTTAATGCATAATCTTCCATTTCTTCAGTTTGATTTTTTGAAATCTGTATCATAATGACTCATTAGATTTTGAAAATGATCAGGAATGAAGGGATGGGAAGGTTTTATATGGCTGAGTAGTTTATCTTTGGCAACAATAAATTTTTTTTGTTGATCCTCAGTTAAGCAAAGAATCCATGCTTGTGCTTACCTTGTGGTAAGCTGAGTGAGTTCAAGAAGACAAGATTGATGAAGCCTAATGTTTTACTACTAGTTTCCAGTTGTCACTCCACTGTGGTTTCAGCTGTACTTTTTACGCTTCACTGGGTTTACCTCTTCTTTAGGGCTAAGGAAAACTAGATAAAGTCTTTTTCTGAGATTCAAAGGGGGAAGGGGATGAAACTAGGCTCCC